>NC_040011.1:36943566-36952769 GCF_000972845.2 Larimichthys crocea | reverse complement strand
GTGCTTACATAAGGAGTAAACATTTATAATCATCACTTTAAAAGTTACATACGTTGTTTTTGGTGCCTGTTTGTTTCCCAGATATATTAGTGTGTGTGTGAACGGGTGTATAAGAGACATTAACTTAAAGAACTTTGTAGAAAGGCGCTTTATGAAGTTCAGTCCATTTCCTTGTATTAGTTTACGGGCAGATCTGCCCGAACCAATATGGCGGCGCCGTTTACGTACGATTCAGCGCTCAATGCGGCGTCTATGTATATATGTCTATGGCCTGAAGGTCCAGAATGAAAGGTTTTTTTACGTCTTTTTCTGTACGTGGTCTACACGTCCGACCAAGACGTCCAAATGACCTACATTTGAACATCTGATCAACCCAATTTCAACATCCATGGGATATCGTCTAAATACATTATCACACACTCCATCCATGGAGATTTGAGCATATGGATGATGTGAATACAGTTACATTGCTTTCCAAAACAATTACACAACCAACTCTTTCAAAAAAACTGAACATTTATTTTCATAAAAAAAAAATTCCATATATATACACACACACACACACCACTACTAAAAGCATTACTTTTAAAACTTTAAACTATACTTTAAACAAAACTTTAAATAAAACTAAACTTTAAATAAAACTATACTTTAAACAAAACTATACTTTAAACAAAACTATACTTTAAACAATACTTTAAACAAAACTTTAAACAACTACAAAACTATACTTTAAATAACAAAACTATAAGCTTGAAAACTATAAAACTAAACAACTTTCTAAAAACAAGTCTAACAGGGCTCCCGGCCTCCCCTCCTTCCCGGTGCATGTTTGAGGTGGTCTGCGATGCTTTGTTTGACCTCCTTCTCAGTGGCTGTTGTGTGCGCCCTCATGACAGCATCTAAAAAGGAAAAATAAAAACATGCATAATCATTTCTTGTTACACCAATTTTATAAAAAAAACATGTTAAGCCATATTTAGAGCAAAAGATTGACTGGACTGTTTTTCCATCAACAACATGAAATACTGAATGTCTTACCCAACACAGCCCTGTAGCAGATCGTTTTCTCAAAGGAAAGCTTCTCATTCTTCCCCTTTCCTTTGAAATTAAACTTCGCCATCAGTCCATTGGTAAGGAGCCTACAATTGAAGTAAGGGATAATGTATATGAACCCAGACGCAAACCCTGACAAAGTATACATTATGAGTGAGTGAATTTGAAATCAGTCAGCTCCTGACAGCTCTGATCAGCAGGTTTGGTTTTCAGCCACGATGTGGAAGTAGCCGTTACTCTCCTAACAAGTTACCAGTCATTGAACTCACATGACTATTAGTCCGAATCTGTTTAATGCCGGTAAAAATGAAACAAGGTAATTATCCTGCATAGTTTTATTTTTCTGTGCTGCGCTGATCAGAGCAGCACCCCTTGCAGTGGTCTGTTATACTTTGTATTGAGTATTTAATGACATCACAACATTGAATCAAGGTTTAGTCAATACAAATCTAATGGTAGTTTTGACTTTTAAATGAAAAATAAAATTTCACATAACACAAGTAGATTTAAACTTATTTCAAATTTGTGTTCAAAATTACCTGTCAAGAACTCTGTGGACACAGTCCTTTGTGTCCCTCCCCCCAATCCTTGACAGTTGCAGAACCTGGAATAAGTGAGAAGTCTACATTAAAATTTTCCCTGAGATATTAAAGACAACATTAGAATGGGAAGAGTGGTGTTCTTATAACCGGCATGAAAATGGGTCAGGGGTGAAACTGTTAAAGCGGTGCAACTTGGTGGACGGTGATTTAAATGTGTGAATGCGTGTGTCTTACTTGAGCCCTGCAGCTAACATGCGCATATGAGTCAGGGTGGAAGAGACCACTTCCATATAATACATCCTGATCACTTGCCACTCATCTACACAATTCACGTTGGTCACCAATTTTGGTTTCAGAACGGCGAATTTCGAATGATTTTCATACCGGTTATAATCTAACTAATCTTTGCTAATCTTAACAGGAATTTACAAGGGCATTAAAAGCCTCTTCCTCAGTGAGGCGCTGTTCCTCTCTTTGGAAGTCCTCCATTGATTGCAATGTCTGCACCCTGGCTGATGTGGCGGCTGAAGAGGCCATTGTGCCTTGGCCAATCCGCCGCACCTCACTTCTAATGTCAATCAGAAGGTTTATAACTTTCCTCTGAAATACTGAAAGGGGAGAAACAAACAATTAAAAGTAAACCACATAATTGATGAGTAGTCTTTGGACTAGAGCTTAACAGTGAAAAACAGACAAGGTAGGAAAATCTAAAATGTTCCCATCAGTTCACTTAACCTGGACTTCGAATTTACCTTCTGTTGCCAAAGGAAATGTGTGCCGCGGCAGTGCTGTGTCCCCAACTGTAAAATACAAGTTTATCAGGCGGATACTTTTTGCATTAAGTTCTTCCTCATAAATTTAGGATCCTCTGCCAGAATTATTGTTTAAAAGTGTAATGGAGTCAAATGTCTTATGATTATGCACATGGTGAAGTACTTTGTTAACTTTGATAATGGGACCTTTATATCTCACCATTGCTGGAACGTTGGCTCTGCTGCGATCCATGAGCCGACTGTGGTGATCCGCTTCTGGGGTGCTGTAGGGGTGATCTGCTTCTGGACCTAGGACATTTCACACAGAACAAGAAAAACCCACATTAGCTGTCACACTCCAACATCTGTGTGACACTGAGGAAGGTGGAAGCCATCCGCCGAAACATGCAAAGTAAATCAAACCTAAAATACATGTCTGAGAAAAAAGAAAAGTCTAAAGTAAGAAAAATCCCTACTGGTGTTTCAAGTATTGCCAATCACATGCTTCCCTTTTAAACGATATTTCAGCTGCGCTACACAGATAAACACAAACTGTAGATTACACATACAGTATGATCTGAAATGGCAGAGATTAGTTGATACAATATGCTGTGCCATAACCTGATACTGTACCTCGAGCGAGGACCATGTGCCTTGCTTGAACCTGGAAAAAGAGAATGTTCAAGATTTTAAATATTAATGTTCCTACAAAGTGTGGCAATTTCATTTCTTCAACAAGCTCCAGCCATGAAAATCTGGGAATAGACTTTAAAAAAAAAAAAGAAAAAGAAAAAAAAGCATACTTACTGGGTTTAGACTTGTGAATTTTTCTGGGCAGTGGCACCAGGCTTGCAGGTCGAGAGGAACCTGATAAAAGAATATTTTTAGATTCAAAACCTATAATGAAGGTGCCATTGGCCATGGAAAGTCTGGAAGTTTTCTAAAGCAGTTATAGATAGTGCATACATGAGACAGACGAAATAAATCTAAGTGTATACTTACTGGAGGTAGACTTTGCCCTGTGCCTGGGCAGTGGCACCAGGCTTGCATGTCGAGAGGAACCTGATAAAAGAATATTTTTAGATTCAAAACCTATAATGAAGGTGCCATTGGCCATGAAAGTCTGGAAGTTTTCTAAAGCAGTTATAGATAGTGCATACATGAGACAGACGAAATAAATCTAAGTGTATACTTACTGGAGGTAGACTTTGCCGTGTGCCTGGGCAGTGGCACCGGGCTTGGTGGTCGAGAGGATCCTGATGACAGATTGATTTTACATTAAGAACTTGACATTTTAAACAAAACAAAAAAAAAAGTGTCAACTCAGTGGCAGGGATAGGCGCATCTCCATGGCTTTGGTCATGGCTGGGTTCTTTTTCACAACACCGAAATTCATCAAAAGGTGAGGGATTTGCATGCCTGATACTTACTGGGGGTAGACGTTTGGCTCAGCCTAGTCGGTGGCAAAAAGTTTTCTTGGCCAGAGGATCCTGATGACAGAATAGTCAAATATTAAAAACATATTTAAAAAAGGAAAGGCGGTGTGTTTATATGAAGTAATGCACACTCACTGGGCATACTTTGCTCAAAGCCATGACAAAAGACGTCCACAAGGTCCTCCGTGACTTTCACCAGGTGTCCAGTTTATCAACGGTCAGCTTCAAATAGATACACAAGAGGTCATGGCAAAATTTACAGTAAGTGTCTGACAGTGAAACCAGAACGGCCTCTGATTTTGGGGAGGTAAAAGGAAAGAGGTAAAAGGAAAGAGGATGACATCTCTGGACAAACGTCATCTGAAAATTACATGGTTACACAGGAGGTTAGTGCCAAACTTATTTCACAGTGCCACTTTCACCCATTTTGTGAAGGCAAAGGAAATATGTTACTCACCAGGGCTGGTCTCCTCTGAATTTGAAGGCTCCATTTGAGAAAGGGGGACCAGGTTTTCAGAACCTGCAGGAATTATTAATTAAGCCTATAATTAGTGTTGTGCATGTATACCTAATCGTCGTATCATTAATTGATTATACTGACCATGTTTTTGTTGTTTTGTTGGTGCCAATATAAGACTTACAGTTCACATGTAATCTGTTCAATTAGATCTTCTGGTTTAAATGTTGGTGTTATTCATGACTAAATAATCAGACAGATTGTGTTTGGAGAGTGTTTGTTGTTAGTCGTACACTGCATCTAGTGGCGTATGTTGGAAGCAGGAAGTGCGTTGGCGGGAGAAAAAGTGCAGAGAGTAAAAAACATGTCGCTCCTGGTCGGTCGCGATCTTTACTTCCTCAACTTTTGCGCATAATCTGTAAATAAATCAAATATGCTTAATTAGGAATGTTTACTAGGGCTTTCATTTGCGGTTCGTGTTATTGAAGGCGGTACGCCATTACTCAGTATAGCTGATGTATCATTTAGCATGTGGTTGCTATTCAAAATACTATGTATTGCTAATGTTAAGACCTCAGGTTGGTATTCTACACACAGAAATAAGTGTGAATGTATGTTTTTTACATGGAAACTGAAATGTGGTGTATTGTGATTCTTTTCTCACAGTTTTACAAAATAAAATGGTTCAGTAAACTAAGAAGATGCCTTACGAGTGGTTACTGAAGCCATATGTTGACTCGCTGCATAGGCTAAAGCTTTAGCTGAGGGCAGAAGAGACCACTGATCCCACCTCACCAGGATCTACAGCAATGACATCGGAATGACTTCGGGTTGAGAGAAGTGTGGTCAGACATGCAGTCATACAGGACAGCTACAAATTTCCAACGCAAATCCAGCAACAGAGGCGTACACCAAGCGAAACAAGGGAAGCCGAGACTGGTGAGCATCAGAACCACCATCCAGGATGAAACAAACAAATCCAGGAGTAAATCAGGAAGAAGGCCCCAAGACAAGCTGCTAAGTGAATGCCTTAGCAGAAAAAACCTGATGGATGAACCAGAGGGACAAGACCCTGCATGGCATGTACGTTGTGGAGAGTTTGCTGAAGTCAAAGGTCAATGGTGAGGTCAGGAGGGAAGAAAGTGTTCAGGAGCCCTGATGTCTTATGCTATATTTTTTATGAGCTTGGCCAAGAGAATTACAGACACTGAAGTGCTTGAGTCGGTCTCGCTTCTAACGAACTCGTGATGGTGGATAAACTCTTTAGACCCAAGATCACACCCCAAAACTATATGCCCAAAATTAGTCAGAGAGAATGTCTTTACCCTTGGAGGTGTTATTGTCAGCATCATTCCTAGTCTGGAGACAGATTTCTGTTTACGCAGATTGGAACGTCAACAACAAGATATCTATGACTAGGAAGGCAGCAATAGGTCTCTTCGACCCCGGCCACCACAGTGTTGAGATATGGTGGCACCCAGTCAAAGACAAACAATTAATACGGCTGGCGGACCTCAAGGCCCACACTGACCATGTGCAGCCTAAGGATAGAAAATTCCATAACTGTACATGTAACATGGCAGCACAGTACTCATTACATTACAATAGAGCAGGGGTCCTACCACACCAGACCAGAACCCGAGGTGCAGGCTTGCAAAGATTGCTTCTGAGACAGTTCGCAGATAATAGCAGGGTGTAAGATCTGGCAGGTAAAGCATACCTGGAACGTCATAACCAAGTGGCTGGCATAGTGTACAGGAACAACTGCACTGAGTATGGGCTGGAAATCCCAAGGTCAAAATGGAAGACCCCTCTAAGGTGGTTGAGAGACCAAGCCAAGATACTGTGGGACTTCCAAATATAGACCGACAAGCTGGTGATGGCTAATCAAACCATACATCGTGGTGGTGGACAAACAACAGAAAAAGCTGTGGTGATAGACGTAGCGATTCCGAATGACTGCAATATCAGGAAGAAGGAACACGAGAAGATCGAGAAATACCACGACGGAAAGAGGAGTTAGAGAAGATATGGGAGTAATGGCAACAGTGGTGCCAGTGGTAATTGGAGCACTGGGACTGTGACCACAAAACTGGAAGAGTGGCTACCGCAGATTCAGCACTGATCAGCATCAAATCACAAACGGTACAATTATTTTATTATTGTAATATTCCACTATTACTGACTAAATTTACAGAGAATCAATAACAAATACAAGAAACTACTATGAATGATCACATGGTACACAGTGTTTCACTTTATCTTAAAATGATTAACAGAGTCCTGGCAGTGACGTGTGCAGTTATGAGGATAATCATTATCAGTTGCTTCAATTGCTCCCCTGTGTGACGGTTTACAACGACCCAGTTAACTGGCGACCATCAGCCTGCGCTTCTGTGGTTGCCGTAGTTATGAAGCTGTCGAAATCAGGAAGATGTGAGCTGTACTCGTAAATGCTCAGTTTATTTTTAATTAATTACGTCAATGTCCAAAAAAAAAAGATTGGTTAAACATTCATGTCATGTTTTCATAGTTGTGTATTCTTTTCCAGTTAACAGGGTCGCTCTTTAAACCGAAACGAAAGTTCAGCTGTAAAATCAATTTAAGTTTTAAAATGTTGTTTATATCGTGATTATGCTGTACCAACAAAGGATGTACAACAAAGTTACCTCGATTTTCTCTCGTGAAGCAGGTGGCAATGCGAGTCATGAGGTCCTTGAGTCGGCTAAAGACGTCCCCATCGTTATTTGGTACAGAACTCCCTGAAGCACTCTGTGTCAGGCCCAACACGGTGTCCCTGAGATCATCTTTCTAATGTCCGAGGTCCATTTTCTCTCACAATTTAAACTCTCAGAGTACAGAGGTGTTTAGTCTGTGGTACTGCATGGCCCAGCGTCACTTTTACACCACCAGAACACAGCTGGTTCAGCAAGGGAGAGACTGTTGCCTTGAGCGACCTTGGAAGTCACTTAACTCACGCCCGCCGATAGGGAGGGACAACGAGCTGCGTGTCCCGGGCCCAGGGTGTGTGTGTGCGTGTGTATGTGTGGTGTATGCAGGGACGGTTGGGGTTGTTGTGGGCACGCCGATGGGTTGATGTGCAATTATAAAAAAGTTTTATTCATATATCTATGATCATACAAAAAAAATAATGTTTGTTTCAACCATGCTTTGTTATGGTTCATGACAAAATTAGTTAATGTTTCTGTCTAAAATATACAACACCTTCAATTCGCCTTTGGTGGTTTACTTTTTCCTTGTTTATTTTAAGAATCCCTGTTATGTCATGCTATGGCAATCAAATTGATTTCATGGGGTGATCCATACGACATACACCCACATCACACATTAAAAACAGGACGTCAGTCATCACCACCTGGTATTGAAGGAGAGAGAGAGAGAGAGAGAGAGAGAGAGAGAGAGAGAGAGAGAGAGAGAGAAGAGAGAGATATTACAACATGTGGAAACATAAACTGGAGAATAGCACACTGTTGGAGAGAGTAACAAAACAATGGCTATGTAAACTACAGTAGGTACGTATACTGTATACAAAATACACACAACTACAGTGAAGCTATGTAGGTATGCGCAATACATTGCGCACGGCGCATCTAGGGCGCACAAGAAAAAAATTTGCCTCAGGGGGGGTGGGGGGTATGGCTGGTTGTGGGCTGGTCTGGTCCAAAATGCCAGTGCCGATTTTTGTCCAGTCCGCCCCTGGTTTTATGCCAGGATGACCTAGCACAGTCATTCTAATCATTTATATCTGGCACAGCAAATGGGCTACACAAACAACCTCCCAATACATCAAAGGAGACAAAGGTAGAGTGACAATAAGGTAGACTAATGCCCCCCCGTGGCGAACATTTTCTCGGGCCCTCCGGCCGCTGCGCCCTGGATGCGCCGTGCGCCCATCAGTCTGTCCGCCCCCCCTCTGCCTTGTCAACACCCGGCCCCGGGGTGCCCGTCCGCGAACTTATGAGCGGTATCGAAAATTTGCGAGGGTTTTTTTCTTTTTCGGGCGCTCGTTCGCCCCCCAGGAGATGCGCCCTGGGCGGGGCCCACATTGCCCATAGCTAAGACCGGCCTGCCTGCTAATAATAATAATTATGATAATAAAGTAGGCCTCGATAGAGAGGCTATTGATTGGAAACAGTATACTGTTTCCAATCAATAGCCTCTCTATCGAGGCCTACTTTATTATCATAATTATTATTATTAGCAGGGCCGGTCTTAGCTATGGGCAATGTGGGCGCCCGCCCAGGGCGCAGTCTCCGTGGGGGGCGCACGAGCGCCCGAAAAAGAAAAAAACCCTCGCAAATTTTCGATACCGCTCATAAGTTCGCGGACGGGCACCCCGGAGCCGGGTGTTGACAAGGCAGAGGGGGGGCGGACAGACTGATGGGCGCACGGCGCATCCAGGGCGCAGCGGCCGGAGGGCGCACGAGAAAATGTTCGCCACGGGGGGGCATTAGTCTACCTTATTGTCACTCTACCTTTGTCTCCTTTGATGTATTGGGAGGTTGTTTGTGTAGCCCATTTGCTGTGCCAGATATAAATGATTAGAATGACTGTGCTAGGTCATCCTGGCATAAAACCAGGGGCGGACTGGACAAAAATCGGCACTGGCATTTTGGACCAGACCAGCCCACAACCAGCCATACCCCCCACCCCCCCTGAGGCAAATTTTTTTCTTGTGCGCCCTAGATGCGCCGTGCGCAATGTATTGCGCATACCTACATAGCTTCACTGTAGTTGTGTGTATTTTGTATACAGTATACTGTACCTACTGTAGTTTACATAGCCTATTGTTTTGTTACTCTCTCCAACAGTGTGCTATTCCAGTTTATGTTTCCACATGTTAGTATATTATCTCTCTCTCTCTCTCTCTCTCTCTCTCTCTCTCTCTCTCTCTCTCTCTCTCTCCCTCCTTCAATACCATGGTGGTGATGACTGACGT
>NC_040011.1:36930096-36943556 GCF_000972845.2 Larimichthys crocea | reverse complement strand
GGAAGGATGGGCGTACATCCGTCTAGGTTGTCTGCATGCAAATATTTCATGAGTATTTCATTGTGTTTTCTATTAATTGCTATTAACAGGTGATGTCACTGACAGGCCTCCCTGTTCAGTCGTTTTTGGGTTTTTTCTGGGTAAAAAGCATATATTACAGTATTTCTCACTTCCCTGGAGGCTTACGGCCATACCACCCTGAATGCGCCCAATCTCGTCTGATCTCGGAAGCTAAGCAGGGTCAGGCCTGGTTAGTACTTGGATGGGTGACCGCCTGGGAACGGCTCATGACCCCCCCAAGTCCCTATTGCTCATCCTGGGATCTATCAAAAAAGGATCAAAATGAAGGACGCCCCCTGGTGTTCACCGGACAATTTACAGAAACATGCAAACTGGAGGGACTGAACCGGGGATCGAACCGCTGATCTTCTGATTAGTGGATGAAGCCACAGACACCATGATGAATTCATATAGTCAATTAAAAAAGTGCACAAAAATGACAAAATTAATTACAAGTGATGAATTTTCCCTTTGACATTAATAAAGTAATGTGTATTCTATTTTTGGCCTGAACTCTATGAAGTGTGTAATAATGCATTCAATGTACTCTTACTTTGAGCCGTTCACACAACTCATTGTAATGACCACCCAGAGGTGCAGCCACCTCTGAGTCTGGGAGAAGATAAGACATCTTCTAGTGCTTTGATGTATTGCTTTGATCAAAAAATACCATGTGATACAAACCATATATTTCTGAATGCTTGCCACCTCATGTTATGTGTGACATGAGGATATGCCCCACCATCCTACTTCCCTGCAGCCCCTGATTAGCCTAATAAATTGGGTGTTGGTAAAACTATTTTCTTAGAGCTTCTACCCTAGGTGTTTGACCTACAATCATTTGACATGTCCCACCCTCCTCTTTTTTTCTGAAACCCAAGCATACAGAGACTCCAAATACTTGAAATATTTTATTATATTATTTTATTCTTTAACCAGAATGTGTTTGGTTTAAAATGCATTCAAAAATGTGCCAAAACCCAATGTAAAGGTTTCAACCTGAACTTCCATTTACTACATATGCACTCAGATTCCATGTATGGGGGCACAGATACATCTATTTTTATGACAGACAAACACAAGTAGACAAGGACCTGATTAGTTTTAAAGCTCACTCACCACGACAAGGTTCAGGTCACTAGTGACATGACGAGACCAGATGAGAGACAAACATTTACTAAATTTGCAAACATTAGTTAAATATGGAGCTGGCAACGACATACAAACATCACAAGGACATGAAGCTGACAAGACATACAACATAAACTGACAATAAAGGTATGTAAACTGATGGTGTAAGATTGAAACAGTTGATTGGACTGGATATTGGACATAGCACCAGAACCGTCTGTATGAAAAAAATACTACAAAGTGCATTTTTACACAACGATTAAATAATAAAAAAGACAAGAACATTCTTAAATTAAACTACAAAGTGCATTTTTAAAAACAATATAAATAATTTTAAAAAAGACAAGAACAGTGCATTTTTAAAACTTTTAATAAACAATAAACTGACTGTATAAGCTCACTTGCTAAAACACTTTAAACACACTGGGAACACTTTAACCATAATTGAAACACTTTGCTCAAAACAAACAAACAAGCCCTTTTTCTCGTCTCTACAGATGGCAGGAGAAGTGGCAATCACACAGGTTAAGTCACAGGTATTTAATTGTTTTTCCTCTTTTCTAACTGTACATCCACCACACTTTTGAAGTGTTCAAAACTGTCATAAACAACATCTTCAAATCCAGAGGTGGTGGATTTCCTAGTTGATGGGCAATAGGAAAAGATTTTCTGGATGCTTCCAGCTGCTTTGTCCTTGGAGGGTGTGTACCTCTTACGCTTTCCCACCACATGATGCACATGGCAAGCCCCACATGGCCGCAAGGACTATTTGGCATGTAGGGCTTTGTTGTTGGTGCGCGGGGATGTGCTACAGGTACAAAGCTCTGACTGCATGATGGCCCATGAAATATGATGGAGGGAGCCTGTGGCTGTGCAGGAAGAACCAGGAGTACGGGTGCTGCCGACACCGCGGGTGGTTCGTAGGTGGACGCAGCAGGCTTTGGCTGAATGTAGGTGGACGAGGTAGGCTTTGGCCGAATGGGCCGGTCCACAGGAGTTGGTTCTGGCTCTTCAACAAATAACCTGGAAATATAAAACACACATGTGATGATGAGTATATAACATGTGTGCTATTTGCTTTCCACAGCTGACAGGTGAAATGAAGTGCTTATGACAACTTACCTCCGCTTCTCACCACACCTTTTTCCAGCCTTGTGATGAAGGTGCTGGTACTGTACTTGAGGTCGATCTGGTGGTGGTGGGATGTTGGCGAGAACAGGAGCCTCTGGAAACGGTGTCTCCGACAGCACTTTCAGGTGAGGCGTTACCTTTGGCATTACTGTTGCCCTGTAGTTGGCCTTTTTCTCCTCCTTTGCAGTGAAGGTCGAGATTGACTTGGGAGTTCATGTTGGGCAGAGGAATGGCGAGACCGCCGAGGATGGGATCGGTCGGCGGTCTTGTCGTGCTCATGAAGAGAGCTGGCGGCGGTGGCGATCTTCTGCCTGAGGTCCACTGGCACTAGGTGGAGGTCGCTGTTGGCTGCCAGTTCTAGAAGCAGCAAGGCCAGTGCCTTCACTTCCTCTATTCCTGGCAGATGCAGATGTCTCTGGCTCATGAGCACATCTTGCAGAGCAGGACTAACACCTGCCATGTACAAACATTTCTTGAGCCTGACGTAGCAAGTCAGTGATGCTCGAGTCAGATGAGAGGCATCGCAATGCGTACCTGCAATACTCAGGACTTATTAAAACACTTTGTCCAGTGCAGTGTTGCCCTTTATGGCAAGACCTTTCCAGTGTACAACGTACATGGACTCATTCACCTCCATGAAGATGTCGGGCACTTTAAGACTTCGTTAAACGAGATCTCCTGTTTTCCTTTTGAAAACTATCTTCAGGAAATCAAAAAACATGTGAGGAGTGGGAGAAGTCCGTTAGAACAAGTCATTAGACGGTTGTCTGAAATCGAACATTCACAGTCAGACACACACAAAAGGCAGAAGAAAGCATGCATTTCAGTCAAGGAAAGGGACAGTTGCTTTCTGTTGAGAGATGAAAGCTTTGCTTTCATCAGGCAAAAAAATGCAGATGGGACAATATCATGTGATATTCTGCATCAGCGCCACACATCACCACTATTTCAAACACCATGCAGCTCGAAACTCATAAACATAGTGTGCACAAGAGATCCCCATCCAG
Organism: Larimichthys crocea; assembly: GCF_000972845.2. NCBI lineage: Eukaryota > Metazoa > Chordata > Actinopteri > Sciaenidae > Larimichthys > Larimichthys crocea. Next base: position 36,940,227 of record NC_040011.1, on the reverse strand, counting down.
GAACAATGAAAAATCGAACACTGGCGGAAGCTGATTTGTACCGCAAGGTGGCTTGCCCCCCACAAGAAGCTGGAGGTTATGTCTTGATACCCCTTCGGTTCTGGAACCTCAAGGATAAAGGTTTTTTTTTTTTTTTTTTTTTTTGTACGTAACTATTTTCCTTTGTCTTTCATTTTCAGTCTTCTTGGCACATGCTGCTTTCTGATCTTGTCCCCTAATCACTTCTAAATTATTTTTGTTTTAACTCCACCATCGACATGATCTAACTTTCCAATAACTATTAGGATTTGCCTGATGATACTTGATCCATAGTTCTTCTGGGAATGTGTTGAGTAATGTATCATGTTTTTCCTCAGGTCATGTATGCCAAAGCTGTTTGGTGGAGATGATAGGGAGACTGAGGGCGCAGTCCCCCTTAATTGGGTGGACAGGGAAAAGGGAATTCTATGTGGCCCAAAAAAAATCCTACCCGAGCTAAACTGAAAGAAAACCCGAAGGATGTTGGATGTCCTTCAAACTTAAAAATCAAGGTCACAACAGGTATTTGTTTTTGCATCTTTATCATTTGAAGTTTAATATTTAAGTGAGTGTGTAATGAAATTTGTGACTTTAAAAAAAACTTTCGGGAGGTCAAGACTATAATCTAACGAGCCATGCAGAGGGGAGGATAGGAGGAGGAGGTGGTCATGAGAGGAAGGAGGAAGGCCTCAAAAAGACTACCAGAAGACTTTGTCCAGTTAGGTATGTTTCTCAAACTAGACAAAATGTATTTGGAATGTGTTCCTGCCGACTGGGCCCAAACTGGTAGACCATGTTTTTATTTCATGTCTTTGTGTACTTTCACAGCATCTGATGAAGAAGGGGAGGAGAGCTGTTCGGTAATTTAGTTTATTTTTTATTTCAATGCCATAAATAACATTCAGATGTTAGGTGCAGGTTATTAGGGCCATGGGGCAATCGCACCAAGCCCTGTTCTTGTGTGAATTTTTTCCTGTTATTCAAGTCGGCCATTTTCTTATTTCCCCAGAGGAAATTTTCTAGTGTTTGTAATATATCATAAACAAATGTTTTTAATGTTTACTTTAAATCTAATCCCCATAGATGACAGATGCCGCCATTCCACACTATTTCTTTCTTTCTTTCTTTCTTTCTTTCTTTCTTTCTTTCTTTCTTTCTTTCTTTCTTTCACAGACATTAAAACTTGTGTATGAAAGCAGTGACCCAAACTTCTTTGAAGTGTTCATTGAAAATCCGGACAGTAATTTCCAGCTCACACTCAGACATGAAACTGGACCAGTGTGGACCTCTGTGATTCGAAAAAGTCAGTGGTTATAAATGGATATTGTTCTGTCTCTGGCCTACCTGTTTAACCAGGTGAGGTTTCAGCAAAACTCAACGTTGATGAGCCGGGGAGGCCTTTATCATGAGTATTATTATTAGTATTACTATTATTATTAGTACTATTATTATTGTACTGCAGTATTAACACTTATTTCAGTTCTTACAGTGGGCCTGAGCTAGAAATATAACATTTTTAGCTACCAAATATTTAAATCTATTAATCTATTTAATCTATCTCTTTTTTATATTAACAATGGAAATCATATCAAGTGGAAGAGTGCACCAAATGAATGATAATGTTGCTCTTTATCTGCTGAATGTGTAAATAAGAAACTAGAATGTACTCGTATATGAAGCTTTGAATGATATTTCTGTATGTTAATGTTATTAATGCCTGTTTTATAATGTGTGATGTGGTGTATGTCGTTATGGATCACCACATGAAGATCAATTTGATTGCCATGGCATGAACTAACAGGGATTCTTAAAATAAACAAGAAAAAGTAAACCAGCAAAACTGTGTGTGTGTGTGTGTGTGTGTTTGTCTGTGTCCTTACTCTGAATATTGATCCAGATTCATCCATATTTGAGTCTCAAACAGCCAAAGGAGAATTGAGGTGTTGTATATTTTAGTACAGAACACTTTAACTAATTTTGTTCATGAAACAATAACAAAGCATGGTTGAAAGAAGCATTATTTTTTTTTTATCTGATCATAAGATGTATGAATAAAAATTTAATTTATTTAATTTAATTTATTTTTATAATTGCAATTCAAACAACAAAATAAATAAATAAAAATAATAATAACCTTGAGTCACAGAGCTTGGATTTGTGTCATGTGGACAGACAGTCAGGCAGACAGATGTGCAGTAGTTTCAGTGTGTAAGACTCGCTCACACTGCTGGAATAAGATGAGTGAAATCAGGCCAGCTGACAGTCTTGCCTCGGCCCGGGACGAGACAATTTTTAGATGGGCCCCTCCCGCATCACTCTCTTTGTCACCTGACTGCAGCTGGATCTCTCTCCTCTCTGTCTCATCCTCTGTGACGGAGCTACGTTACAAGGCTGGTAAACGATGGCTGCGCTGTTTCTTACCTTGCTCTACGTTCACTATACTAGTCCCAGCTTCACCGTCACCACCTTTTTAAAAATATATTTAAGAAAACCTTTAAGGCCTCTATTTTTCTTCTCTTCCTCTTCTTCTTTTTTCTTTTCTGAGAACCAAAATGGCACACAAATGGCAACATCAAATTTTGATCAGTGGCCAAACCATTTTTGTGTGTTGGGCGTGGGGGGTTCTTGACCACTATTTCAAGGACAATGAGGAAGAAAACAAATAAAAAGCTTTTATGTAACTCAAATATTACATTTTTCCCCCCCACAAATAGGCCTATTTAAAAAAAATATTTTATATTCCATAATTTAATGAGGGCTCAGTTCTGACCCCTCCCCCCCGAGGACAGCAGACTCGTTTGTCCCTCCCTATCGGCGGGCGTGAGTTAAGTGACTTCCAAGGTCGCTCAAGGCAACAGTCTCTTCCTTGCTGATAACCAGCTGTGTTTCCTGGTGTGGTGTAAAAGTGACGCTGGGCCACTGACAGTACACAGACTAAACACGTCTGTACTCTGAGAAGTTTAAATTGGTGAGAAATGGACTTCGGACACTTAGAAAGATGATCTCAGGGACACGCTGTTGGGCCTGACACCGAGTGACTTCAAGAGGTTCTGATACCAAATAAGAATGGGGGGCCTCTCTAGCCGACCACGCATTGGCACCCGCTTCACGAGAGAAAATCGAGGTAACGTTTGTACATCCTTTGTTGGTAACAGCATAATTCACGATAAACAACCTTTAAAAACTTAAATTGATTTATACAGCTGAACTTTCGGTTTCGGTTTAAAGAGCGACCCTGTTAACTGGAAGAGAATACACAACTATGAAACATGACATGAATGTTTAACCAATCTTTTTTTTTTTTTTGGACATTGTAACGTTAATTAAAACATAAACTGAACATTTACAGGAGGACAGCTGCGCATCTTCCTGATTTCGACAGCTGTCATAACTATGGCAACGACAGAAGCGCAGGCTGATGGTCGCTAGTTAACTCGGTCGCTCGTTAAACCGTAACACCAGGGAGCAAATGAAGCAACTGGTAAAGCCAATCAGACCTAAGACTGAAGCTGAGCTCGAATGAGCCAGACATTCTCATTAGGTATGTAAGTTACTCAGAAATATGCTGCTCAGTTAATATCGCCGAGAGGTTCATTGTCTCTGTTATTCTGATATAGATGTTAGAGGGATGATAACAGTAAACATGGTTTAAGGGGGACTAGCATTTACTAAAAAACAAAACAAAAAACAACAACAAGGTGGTTGCTTTTGATCTCACGTTTGTAAGTGACTTGAAATGTTTACAAAGTAGTTTTTTTTTTCATTTTCTGTGCTGAGATATCTTCTGCTAAGAAAAAGAACACTTGAAGTTTGTGTTTGTTGTGAAGAGAAAGAGTGTGTGAGAATTGTTGGACAGAGTGGAAAATGTCTGATTCAGTGTTATAGTGACGATAAATAACCATCATAATGAATAAACATCTCTCCTGTGTGGTGGAAGCTAATAGGGAAGGCATATGCTGCTATATTCTAATGTTGGTCATCATGGTGGTACTCAGAGAGCTCAATGTTTTCTCAGGTGGTACAGAGTATAAAAAGTTTGAGAACCACTGACCTAGATGTGAAGAGGTTTGGAAGCATCCACATCCTCTTCATGTAACCCCTCTCAGTGGGGTTACTAATATAGAAGCATTCCAACAGTTACATATTCTCAGCCCTTGTCCAGCAATGTCTTGTCCCAGTAGCGCATTTCTCCTTCAGTAACTGACGCAGACCTTGACCTGGGCGACGTCCAAGCTGGTATAGCTCCAATATTTGCAGTTTCACTCATCCTGAGGTAGGCTGGTAGCTCTAAGGACCTTGCCTAAGGGTCCACACCATAGACATATATACATAGACGCCGCATTGAGCGCTGAATCGTACGTAAACGGCGCCGCCATATTGGTTCGGGCAGATCTGCCCGTAAACTAATACAAGGAAATGGACTGAACTTCATAAAGCGCCTTTCTACAAAGTTCTTTATATATATGTCTCTTATACACCCATTCACACACACACTAATATATCTGGGAAACAAACAGGCACCAAAAACAACGTATGTAACTTTTAAAGTGATGATTATAAATGTTTACTCCTTATGTAAGCACCAAACCAACGTATGTATTTTTCTAATGCTGAGTGTTTACAGCTACTAATGTGTGTAACACTGTTACTGTGATGATAAATATTGAAATATTTATATTTAACATTTAATCTGTGTCTATAATAACCAGATCCTGAAATGTAGATGTGACATGAGGGTTTTCTGAATAAAGAGCACTAACGTGTACATACATACACACACACACACACACACACACACACACATATATATATATATATGTGTGTGTGTGTGTGTGTGTGTGTGTGTGTGTGTGTGTGTGTGTGTGTGCTCTTTATTCAGAAAACCCTCATGTCACATCTACATTTCAGGATCTGGTTATTATAGACACAGATTAAATGTTAAATTTAAATATTTCAATATTTATCATCACAGTAACAGTGTACACACATTAGTAGCTGTAAACACTCAGCATTAGAAAAATACATACGTTGGTTTGGTGCTTACATAAGGAGTAAACATTTATAATCATCACTTTAAAAGTTACATACGTTGTTTTTGGTGCCTGTTTGTTTCCCAGATATATTAGTGTGTGTGTGAATGGGTGTATAAGAAACATTAACTTGAAGAACTTTGTAGAAAGGCGCTTTATGAAGTTCAGTCCATTTCCTTGTATTAGTTTACAGGCAGATCTGCCCGAACCAATATGGCGGCGCCGTTTACGTATCGAGACCAACGACCAACCCGCTCAATGCGGCGTCTATGTATATATGTCTATGGTCCACACTGGATTGGTGTTGGTGCCCCCCAGGATTCCCGTGTCAAAGTCAGCAGCATTACCACAGCCAAAATAATTGATAATTGATAATTGATTTTCATCTAAATAATGGTGAATGTGAGGGTGAAGATAATTGAGAAACTGCAAACAGAGGAGGCATTTGCACTTTTTATCAATCATCAACACATATAGGCAAATAACCCTGTATATAAATATGTTTTATAAGGTAAAATATAAGTTGACTAAAGTAAATATAAAAGTTATTATAAGCCAGGCTTAAAATGTGAAGATTTAAAAAATGATTACATGTGGAGGTCCCTGTTCTGTTTGTTTCTCGTCCAAGGGGTCCATGGGTTGAAAAAGGTTGAAGACTGCTGTTTTAAAGAAAACTAATATATACAAACAATTCGTACTTCAGAAAGCTGTTGAACTTACCCTGCTCTACCCTCAACATTTAATTGTATGGTTTCCAGTTATCCTGAAAATTAATTATAATTCTGTAATATGATATGAGTTATTTCCTAATTTATAGATATGGTCTACTTTATTCTTATTTATTAAGGTGTCTGTCAGTACTAAATATCTCAAATTAAAGTCAAACACACTTATTAAAATATATAATATAATATGGTGATGGTTATGTAATACTGTGTTTTCTTGTTTTGCCAGATTGGCCAGAGGTGTGCAAGGTGATGGAAGGTACACATGCTAAATCTACCCCCCTCTAGAACTGTCACTGCACTAACATGTCCTTGTTGCATCTTAACTGTTTTTTTGTAAGTCGCTTTGATAAAAGTGTCAGCTAAATGACTAAATGTAAATGTTAATGCGTGTGGCTACAGGTAGCCAGTGGAGCTCGATAAGCAGTGGGTAACATGTGCCCTTTTGGGTTGATTGAAAAGCAGGTGTGCTGCCACGTTCTGGATCAACAAAGATTTTAACTTCACAGTTGAGTAGCATGTTAAAAACTTTTGTTCTTTCAAAAGTAATGCTGCCATCAAAGTGAACACCTTATTGGTCTCTTTCACTGTGGTATATGAGCCATGCTTGTGTTGTTTAATTGATCGCTATTAGCTACTGCAACATTTAACATCCAACATGACAATCTTATAATATGTGACAAGCTACAGTTTGAATATAGTTAAGTATGTATAGTATACAGTGAAGCTTGTCTTCAAATCCAATTAATCATCCATGAATATTTTTCTGTTCTCCCTCAGGCCATTTTGTGGATAAATATAGAGATGACCTGATACACAGTGTGAGAAAAGTTGAACCAATTTTGGACAAGCTCCTTACCAAGGGGGTCATTCAACAAGAAAGTTATGATGAAATCAAGGCTCTTCCAACCTCAAAGGAGCAGATGAGGAAGCTCTTTGATTGTCTGACAGATGCTGGAGACAGAGACAAAGACATCTTATTCAACATCATTGAGGAACTTGAGCCAGGTGTTATCAGGCTCATCAGGTAAACACACTTTAAATTTGGGCTTTTTATGCAAATTGCTCTCTAACATATTGCTGGTATTCAGGGCTCTAAATTAACACCCGCCAACCAGCCAAATGCAGTTGAAAATACATTTTGGCGTGTATTATTTGCTCTGACTGGTCAAACAGGCTTCCCGGCGCGTTGTGTGTGCGTGGCGTATTTGGTCCGTCCTGCACGCGACTTCAAACCCCACCGGGAGTGTTTCAGAAGCGAGCGCTTAGCCTACCAGACTTTGTTTACCTGCTCAGATTTGGACATTTTCCCGGTGTATGTTCTTCTAAACATACTTCTACATGTGTAAATATGCTACATAGTTAATTAGTTTCGCTTTATTTTATTGTTATGTACAAAAAATGTGTCATATTAGACCCTGAATATGTAAGGGTTAATGAGTAATGAAATGTTGGGATAATTTTTGTATGTACTTAAGTTCCCAACTTCATTGTAAGATTAATTTAAAGCTTTCATTAATAAAATGATCAAATTAGTTCAGTTGCTCTCATAATCTCTTTTTTGCACGGGAAAAAACATGGCTAGTGGAAATTCTGATTGGCTGGTAACTTCAGAAACTTACCAGCCACAATGGTTTGTGATCAAAAAAGTTAATTTAGAGCCCTGCTGGTATTGTACTACCAGCATTCATCAGTGAGGCTAATTTATATGCTAAAAATGTCCTTAAACCAAGTGGAGAAATGGACTACACAGATTATGAGTAAGCAGTGTCAGTTGTCCTTTATCGTTTCAGGCATCTGAATTTTTTAGAACCAAAAAGTTGTGTCGCCACAGTGGAAGTGAGTAGATCTTGGTCTTTGTGCCTCTCATCACATCTTCTTTTAATTTTGATACTTATGAACTGCCACTTACATTCAGTATTTAAATTAATATAATCTAACATTTAAGCATTTAGCATGTGCTTTGACAGTACTTACTTTGTTTTCAAAGATATATCTGAAATCCTGAAAGACTGATTATACCACCACAAACATACTATCTGTACTATAGTTAAAGATATACCACTTTTTCACATTTTCAGACGTTCAGAAGTCCTTTACTTGGATCCTCAAACCAGTCAACGATGGCAAAAGGAAGTCAAATGTCCCCTGAGCATGACTGGATTAAACTTGAGCCTGAAGTGAACTATGTGGATGTTCCAACTTACAGGTAAAAAATGTCTTCAAATACTGTGTCACAACAAACAGAGAAGGAAAACTAACCAACTAACCAACGCTTTATTACAGTTATTACAATAATTATATATTTACATTACACAGCAAATAATAAGAAGGCAGGTTTTGTTTTCAGTTTGCATTAAGAATGTTTCAAGGATCTATATTTGATCATTTCAGTTCAAAGGAGACCCAAACTTGTCTTTTTCCCTTTCATAAATTAGACTACAGTCTAAAGCAGGTAACTATGAATGCAGTGTCTCTGGCTTGCGCTGGATTTGTAAAGAAAAGGTCAGCTTCAAGTACCAGTTTGGCTCTTGGGAGGAACATATGGAGAGAATTGAAACCATGCAGTACATGGCTGGAGGTCCCCTAATGGACATCACTGTCATTGCTGGAAAGTTTGAAGAAGTGTATCTGCCACACTGGATCTGCACAGGTGAACAGACATAATGTATAAAAATAGCAACTTTATTAATGTTTGATAGACCATGTCTGTAAAATCCTTGATGTGATTTGTGCAGATGACGACCCTACAATCCTGGGCAAGTTTGCAGTCCTACACATAGATACCTGTGGAGATGTGGTGGAACAAGTGTCTGAGGTCACGCCTTCCCATGTGAAGTTATCACAGCCAGTTTTCTCTCCAAGAGGAGTCCTGGTGAAAGCCGGCTTTCCAGTGAAAATTAACTGTAAAGTGTTAATATACAAGACCAGCAAAGCCTTCCTCACACTGCATGTTTACCTGATCCCTCGTGATCCTAAGCTCCTATCACTGGATAAAGTGAAATAAAGGGTGGTTAACATGGTTCTATGGGGCATGAACTACATTTAGTTAACAGTGAGTCCTCTTTATCATGGACTTTGCCACGCTTCCTTGGAGACACAGAAGATCTCCACAACACTTCTAAGAGCGTAAACGATTTTTAGTCTTAATGTCTTAAAATCATTATTTGTAGCAGATTTAAATTGATGTTACTGTTTTCACAATATAATGTTCTGTCCAGAATACAAATGGCTTTACAATGTATCATGTTCTGTTCTTAAACCATATAACTTCATTTATATGCCAGTCATACCAACCATATTTTTAAATACTCGTCATATACAGTGTCTTACCAAACATCATCAGAGTATACCCGTGTTTTGATAGTCATCTGAAATAAAATGCAGAAAAATAAATGTGGTGTATTTGATTGATTTTGTGGTTTATGTTTTACATTCATTCACAACACAAGCATTAACATTAGCATTTTAGATAATCTTCAGATAAAAGCTGGTGCAAAGGTAGTGTAAAATATGTAATATCCATTTATAACCACTGACTTTTTCGAATCACACAGGTCCACACTGGTCCAGTTTCATGTCTGAGTGTGAGCTGGAAAATACTGTGTCCGGATTTTCAATGAACACTTCAAAGAAGTTTGGGGGTCACTGCTTTCATACACAAGTTTTAATGTCTGTGAAAGAAAGGAAAGAAAAGAAGAGAGAAGAAAGAAAGAAAAGAAAACAAAGAAAGAAGAAAGAAAAAAAGAAAGAAAGAAAGAAAGAAAAAAGAAAAACGAAAGAAAGAAGAAAGAAAGAACGAAAGAAAGAAATACAATTCACATGTAATCTGTCAAATTAGATCTTCTGGTTTAAATGTTGGTGTTATTCATGACTAAAAAAATCAGACAGATTGTGTTGGAGAGCGTTTTGTCTCTTTCTGTTAATGTCCTCATTTCAACAAATAGTGATCCTGAAGATCTTGAAATAAAAGACCAAGAATAATTTTTTAAAAATGCCTCTCTTGGCAATATGTCTTTGAAAACTCTTGAAAGTCTCTCATCCTCAGTTTCATATATTTCTGGACCACAATCAGTCAGTAGTGAAACTGATTGAATAACTGAAAAACAGTTCAAACCGTACTTCCGGGTAAATTTCTGCACCGTCCTTATCAGCTGTGAGGATGAAACGCTCGCGCATTTTCAGGGATTTCTCCGGGTATGGCTTTTGGATCATTTTGTATCCCATGGATAATGCTTTGTTTTTCATTGTCTGTGGTGAAAAACACAATTAGATTCAAGGTTACAGAGCCAATATTACTGTCTGTGTATTATGAATCCATGGTGAGTTAGGATATTCAATAACCTCTTTGCAAAGCC
>NC_040011.1:36890646-36930086 GCF_000972845.2 Larimichthys crocea | reverse complement strand
ATAACAGCATAATTCACGATAAACAACCTTTAAAAACTTAAATTGATTTATACAGCTGAACTTTCGGTTTCGGTTTAAAGAGCGACCCTGTTAACTGGAAGAGAATACACAACTATGAAACATGACATGAATGTTTAACCAATCTTTTTTTTTTTTTTGGACATTGTAACGTTAATTAAAACATAAACTGAGCATTTACGAGTACAGCTGCACATCTTCCTGATTTCGACAGCTGTCATAACTACGGCAACCACAGAAGCGCAGGCTGATGGTCGCCAGTTAACTGGGTCGCTTGTTAAACCGTAACACAGGGGAGCAAATGAAGCAACTGATAATGATTATCCTCATAACTGCACCAACGTCACTGCCAGGACTCTGTTAATCATAACAGGATAAATTGAAACACTTGTTGTACAATGGTGATCATTCAGTAAGTAGTTTTCTTGTATTGTGTTCATGATTTCTCTGTAAATTATAGTCAGTAATAGTGGAATATTAAAATAATAAAATAATTGTACCGTTTGTGATTTGAGTGCTGATCAGTGCTGATCTGCTGTAGCCACTCTTCCAGTTTGTGGGTCACAGCTCCCAGTGCTCCAATTACCACTGGCACCACTGTTGCCTTTACTCCCCATATCTTCTCTAACTCCTCTTTCAGCTCGTGGTATTTCTCGATCTTCTTGTGTTCCTTCTTCCTGATATTGCAGTCATTCGGAATCGCTACGTCTATCACCACAGCTTTTTTCTGTTGTTTGTCCACCACCACGATGTATGGTTGATTAGCCATCACCAGCTTGTCGGTCTATATTTGGAAGTCCCACAGTATCTTGGCTTGGTCATTCTCAACCACCTTAGGAGGTGTCTTCCATTTTGACCTTGGGATTTCCAGCCCATACTCAGTGCAGTTGTTCCTGTACACTATGCCAGCCACTTGGTTATGACGTTCCAGGTATGCTTTACCTGCCAGCATCTTACACCCTGCTATTATCTGCTGAACTGTCTCAGAAGCATCTTTGCACAGCCTGCACCTCGGGTTCTGTCTGGTGTGGTAGACCCCTGCCTCTATTGTAATGTACTGAGTACTGTGCTGCCATGTTACATGTACATGTTATGGAATTTTCTATCCTTAGGCTGCACATGGTCACGTGTGGGCCTTGAGGTCCACGCCAGTATTAATTGTTTGTCTTTGACTGGGTGCCACCATATCTCAACACTGTGGTGGCCGGGGTCGAAGAGACCTATTGCTGCCTTCCTAGTCATAGATATCTTGTTGTTGACGTTCCAATCTGCGTAAACAGACATCTGTCTCCAGACTAGAATATGCTGACAATAACACCTCCAAGGGTAAAGACATTCTCTCTGACTAATTCTGGGCATATAGTATTTGGGGTGTGATCTTTGGGTCTAAAGTTTATCCACCATCACGAGTTCGTTAGAATGCGAGACCGACTCAAGCACTTCAGATGTCTGTAATTCTCCTTGGCCAAGCGTCAATAAATAATATAGCATAAGACATCAGAGGCTCCTGAACACTTTCTTCCCTCCTGACCTCACCATTGACCTTTGACTTCAGCAAACTCTCCACAACAGTACATGCCATGCAGGGGCTTGTCCCTCTGGTTCATCCATCAGGTTTTTGCTGCCTAAGGCATTCACTTAGCAGCTTGTCTTTGGGGCCTATCTTCCTGATGTACTCCTGGATTTTGTTTGTTTCATCCTGGATGGTGGTTCTGATGCTCACCAGTCCTCGGCTTCCCTTGTTTCGCTTGGTGTACAGCCTCAGGTTGCTGGATTTGGCGTGAAATTTGTAGCTGTCCTGTATGACTGCATGTCTGACCACACTTCTCTAACCCGAATGTCATTCCGATGTCATTGCTGTAGATCCTGGTGAGGTGGATCAGTGAGTCTCTTCTGCCCTCAGCTAAGAGCTTTAGCCTATGCAGCGAGCTAAACATATGGCTTCAGTAACCACTCGTAAGGCATTCTTCAGTTTACTGAACCATTTTATTTTGTAAAACTGTGAGAAAAGAATCACAATACACAACATTCAGTTTCCATGTAAAAACATACATTCACACTTATTTCTGTGTGTAGAATAACCAACCTGAGGTCTTAACATTAGCAATACATAGTATTTTGAATAGCAACCACAATGCTAAATGATAACATCAGCTATACTGAGTAAATGCCGTACCGCCTTCAATAACACGAACCGCAAAATGAAAGCCCTAGTAAACATTCCTAATTAAGCATATTTGATTTAATTTACAGATTATGCGCAAAAGTTGAGGAAGTAGACAGACTCGACCCAGGAGCGACATGTTTTTGTACTCTGCTGCACTTTTATCTCCCGCCAAACGCACTTCCTGCTTCCAACATACGCCACTAGATGGCAGTGTACGACTAACAACAAACACTCTCCAAACACAATCTGTCTGATTATTTAGTCATGAATAACACCAACATTTAAACCAGAAGATCTAATTTGACAGATTACATGTGAACTGTAAGTCTTAATAATTTCTTTCTTTCTTTCTTTCTTTCTTTCTTTCTTTCTTTCTTTCACAGACATTAAAACTTGTGTATGAAAGCAGTGACCCAAACTTCTTTGAAGTGTTCATTGAAAATCCGGACAGTAATTTCCAGCTCACACTCAGACATGAAACTGGACCAGTGTGGACCTGTGTGATTCGAAAAAGTCAGTGGTTATAAATGGATATTACAATATTTACACTACCTTTGCACCAGCTTTATCTGAAGATTATCTAAAATGCTAATGTTAATGCTTGTGTTGTGAATGAATGTAAAACATAAAACCACAAAATCAATCAAATAACCACATTTTATTTTTCTGCATTTTATTTCAGATGACTATCAAAACACTGGTGATACTCTGATGATGTTTGGTAAGACACTGTATATGACGAGTATTTATAAATATGGTTGGTATGACTGGCATTATAAATGAAGTTATATGGTTTAAGAACAGAAACATGATACATTGTAATAGTTTATTATATTCTGGACAGAACATTAATATTGTGAAAACAGTAACATCAATCATTTAAATCTGCTACAAATAATGATTTTAAGACATTAAGACTAAAAAATCTGTTTACAGCTCTTAGAAAGTGTTGTGGAGAGTCTTCTGTGTCTCCAGAGGAAGCTGTGCAAAGTCCATTGATAAAGAAACATCACTGTTAACTAAATGTAGTTCATGCCCATGAACCATGTTAACCACCCTTTTATTTCACTTTATCCTGTTAGATAAGGAGCTTGACAAGGTGAGGTCTAAACTTGTGGAGAAACTGTCCGGACAAGTTATTAAACAGCTGCTGGATGACCTCTTGAAGGACGGTGTCTTAAATGACGAGGAGAAAGACTCAATACTTCAGGAGAACAGTACCAGCTCAGACAGGGCACGTTGCCTGATTGACATGGTGAAGAAGAAAGGACAAGAAGCCAGCAGGAAGCTGTTTACTCACCTTCAAGAGAGAGACCCCACACTTTCCACTGAGCTGGAGCTGCCCTCTGGCCTACCTGTTTAACCAGGTGAGGTTTCAGCAAAACTGGTCAACGTTAATGAGCCGAGGAGGCCTTTATCATGTTTTTTACTTCAGTATTTTGAGAGTATTATTATTTTAGAACTACAGTATCAACAATAATGTCAGTCCATGAAATTGGCCTGAACTAGAAATATTACATTTTTTCTTGACACCAAATATTTAAAGTGCAGTCCACAGAAAAATAATCTAATCTAGTAATCTGATAGCAGTGATACTGCGTTTTGGTGTTCTGCAGTCCTACACCCATTATTACTGTTGATGCATTGTGGACAAAAAGCAATATCAATGTTTAATTATTAATGTTGTTTATTAATATGTTTAATCAATTCAAAAAACAAATTTATATTTTCTGTATTAACAATGGAAAAGTTACATTGCAGAGCTCACCAAATGAAATACAATGTTTCACTTCATCTGCTGAATGTATAAATGCTTGCTAACATGCTCATAACAAATATATGTCCATAGCTATCTTGCACTAAATGTGCTATAGTTTTCTGGTGTTGAGTTTTTTGTGTTGTGATAGCCAAAAGGACGAATTAGGTCCTAGGTTGAATCTGCATCCATCTTTCTGTTTGGTTATAGAAAGCATTGCCTGCAAGTATTTACATAGATTGCTTTAAGACATTATATGACGATACGTAGAAAGTATGCATCTATTCTTTTCATGAAAATTATCAAATTAGTCTTTCATAGTCTGAATTACACAACACTTCACAGCACGTGTCTAAGTTTGTTCTGGCTGCATATGTTTTATAATCATTCCCTTGAATAGATTTTGTGATGTTTTAGAATATGTTCATGTGAAAATGTGTTATTATTTTCTATTTTTATATATTTCTATATATATATTTTTATTTTTAGAAGATAACGTCTCAATAAAAAAGATATCTGTCTCTTATTGAGTTTATCTGTCTGCTTAGCTGTGCTCAGGATTTTCACTGAAAGCTGAACGATGAAGGGGAAACTGGGAATACTTGTTATAAAGTTCTTTCATATTTGGTGGTGAGCAATACTGTGTACAGCCATAGTGCTAAGAATTATTTATTTATTATTAAATAGGTCAATGTACTAAAAACCCATTTAATGTTATAAAACCCACAAGACGTAAAACTGAGGTAAGTTACTAGAAAATAGCTAATTAAAATAACAAAGGTTTTGAACCATAAAATGTGCAGGAAGGATAACAGGGGGCTAAAAGTCCAAATACTATGGGGACAGAGATCAATACTGTTTGATTACTAGCATAACTTAAAAAACTTAAAAAGCATTTTACATGATTATAAAATAAAATCAAGCATAATCATAAAACCACTAATACAATATAAAAACATGTGATTAATAAAAAAAACAAATAAGTATAGCATAAAAAGTTAAGAACGTTAATAAAATGAATGCTTTCAACGTGGGACAGATTTCATTTTAATATTTTTAATAAAACTTGTAGAGGTTAACAGTGTTTTTTAATCTCTGATATCACTATGCTATTTAATTTTAATTGTATATTGTTACAGTATTAATACAACACATTACAGAGGTCAATGCTACAAAATGACACACATACAAACAAACACAGACCGCTCTGTCCAAATTTACTTTGACTTCAGTCTAATGACTAACAACCCCTGCTGCTCTAATTTTCTGACCAAAAATTAGAGATCTGTCTGTCAGCACTTGCACAGATTAGTAACTTGCCACTGATTGCCTATGGCAAGACAGAACAACAAGGAATGTCAGCACTGGCTAACATTATGAGGCCATTACACAATGGTCCTCTTGGAATGGTCTTCAAGGTAACAACGGTATGTGCTTGTCTACTAAAAAGTGCCGAATATAAATCTCATCTTCCTAAAAGCCTGCAGTCTAACATGGCTGCAAATATATGACACAGTTCTTGTTAAATAAGACATAGAGGAAAGGGTTCAAATAGTTAGTATATCTAAATCACATGGAGGCTCCAGGACCACAGGGTTGTTGTTGTAGCTCTTCAGAGGATAGTCCACATTGATACAGAAAAAGAAAGCCACAAATAGGATGAACCCTACAATCAGACCCAGGGTCTTAACAGACTTAATTTCCTTCTTCAGAGAAAATCTGGATTCATCTGGTTGAGTCAGTCCCCATA
This sequence comes from Larimichthys crocea, assembly GCF_000972845.2. Classification (NCBI taxonomy): domain Eukaryota; kingdom Metazoa; phylum Chordata; class Actinopteri; family Sciaenidae; genus Larimichthys; species Larimichthys crocea. The sequence goes on along the minus strand of NC_040011.1, from coordinate 36,924,395 downwards.
GGCCTCCAGTTCATCTGAAGCTGCCCATATGATCAATTGCATGGATCCATCTCGCTTGTCTCTGGGCAGCCTTGACGACTATTCTGTTGGTAAACAGCATGAGACCCATGGGAATGAGGAAGGAGATAGCTAAAGTTGCAGGGAATATGAATCATGAGGTAGGAATATCCTGAGACAGGAGGTGACTGAGTGTACCTCCCGAGGGAGACGCAAAGCGAGATGACCAGTGGCAGAATCCAGCAGAGCAGCAGCGTAATGGCCACATGTCTGGTAGACATTTGAGCAGGGTGATGCAGTGGATCACACACTCTTATGTATCAGTCCAGTGCCACGCAGCTGAGATTAAAAATGGAATGTGCAAAAGGTGACATCAAGCAATATGTGAGTTCAGTAGAGGAAGGAGAAGCAGCTTTCAAGTATCAGACTAAACGGTATCATCAGAACAGCAACCAGGAGGTCCACCACTGCCGGGGAAACCACAAAAGCGTTGGTGGGCTTTGGAAACAGATTTCCTATGATAGTTGGTGATGGGGATGGGTAGGATCAGGCACAGCACACAGACTTTGTGGTGCTATGAAATAAAGCCATCATTAGTCAGGCTGTGGTTATCTGAGATGTTAATCATGATACAGCAAGAATTAAGCCATTCGCCACTCAATATAAATCCATATGGTTCATCAGGTGGATGCCTTTCCCTTTAGGGCCAATCGTGTCTCACTGGTCAATCTTTTCCTTCACCATATAAAGCTGCATGTCCTAAGATTTGTACCAGACCCGTCTCTTTCTGTCTGCATGTGCTGACAAAACAAAGACCATCATAAGTAAATGATTAACTGGCATGTGCCAGGAGTCAGTGGTCCATGAGGTAAGAGAACAGGTAGATATATACAGTTAGATGTCTTATAGCACCTCCAATCTCCTCTCAGTGAAATGCTGTTTTAAATAACAGCCTAATGACACTCAAAACTTATAACTAACATGCACTGATTGTCTCGTATCATCAGATCTATGACATCTAATGGTGCAAGTTCATTTGACATCCAGTATGCAGAGTTACAGAGAGAGAGAGAGTTAGCCTCCATGCAGCGTTTGAGCAATGTTTTATGTTTATTCATGTATTGATCACATTTTGAATATCCATATTGAGAACATTTCAGAACATCAAACGTACAAACAAGATGATATCTGATGATTGTGCGCACAGCAGATTAACCAGGTTATACTTTATTTCCACAACATACCATATCAAGTGACTGCAACAGAAAGGTGATCATTTGTCTTATCACACGTTTGACATGAGTCAAGTTCTTTGTCATGTTCAGTCTTTTTACAGGGCAGACATTAATTTATAACTGAGGGGGACGTGAAGGAAAGGTTGTGTAAAGTATGCTTCTTTACTGAAAATCTTTAAATAAAATTTTAGTTCAATCAAAATGCATGCACCGGTGTTCCAGTCCCAAAGAGGGCTGCGAACAGTGATTTTGTCTTGAACACCTTACTGTCCATTGACTGTCTCTGTTAACCACAGTTACAGTAACATATACCAAAATACCTCTGATACAGCAGCATAGTCAATACTTAGTCATATTCACCTTACATAGACCACTAATGACAATGATAATCCACTGACGGATGAATGATCATGGGACCATGTACAGCGAATGCAGCAAATGTGTGAAACTCTACATCCACACTCTGTTTGTGAGTTTAATCCCTCTAAGGACTGAGCAAGTCATGTCTCAGTAAGACTCAGCAGTCACACCTTGTCATCAGGCACGATGCTATCTTTGTTGATCCCTCCCTTGTTTCGATTCTTCCCAAAGGAGAAAGAGAAAACACTACCTGCCCTCTCCTCAGCTGGTTTCCCTGGACTTATCTCCCCTCTCAGAGCTCCCTGCTGGCAGTCTGTGGGGCTGCCAGGCAGCAGGTTGGGTGTGGAGGGAGTTGGGGTGTTAGCCCCCCATACGTATAATGTTTCCCCTTCAGGGCAAGGTGGGAGACCCTTGTTCAGGTAGCTAGGGCTCGGACTTGCTGAGGAAGGCAGGGTACGCTGGCTGCCATTCAAGCAGCTAGAGTTGTGATCTGCCGAACCTTTGCGTGAATGTCCAGAGGAGCTGAAGTTGGAGGAACGGTAATTGTATGCCCTCCAGCCAGGACGTTTACGCTGGTGACACTGGCATTTTAGAATACGAATGAAGGCCAGCTTAAACTCACGGTTGTAGCAGGGGTAGATGATGGGGTTCAGGCAGCTGTTGAAGTAGCCCAGCCAGAAGATCACTTTGAAGAGGAGATCAGGTGGGCGCAAGTTCACATTAAAAGACCCTGGAGAGAGTAGAATATACAGAGAAAATGGAGATATTGTCATCATCATTGGTAAGCAATGGCTTTGTCCAGAAACTTCAAATGAACCCATGGAAACACTCTCAAACAGCTACTTATTATGAGTGATGGGATCCAACGTGAAATGTTTCCTGTTTGAGTTGAAACAGTTTTGATTATTTCCCATTAAGTATTTCTATCTACAGATTGAAATGGCCAGTTGGCTCAGGTGTTAAACTCAATAAATAAAACATCTGGATGTTAGTTACTTATTTAGTTATGAATAATTTACTTTTCAAGTTCAGGTTTTCTGGTGTTTAGCTTAGCCTAAAAACTGGAAGCAGGAATAAACAGCTTGGCTCTGTCCAAAGCACTTCTAAAGCTAACACATTCAATCATGTTTGATCAAAGACACCCTGCTGCCAGTCTACACTAAGCTAAGCAAAGCTAAATTAAGATAATCAACACTATGTGTAATTAATGCACAAATATGTGATGCCATATTGATCTTCTAATCTAACTCTTGGAAAGAAAGTAAATACGCTTATTTCATAAAATATCTAATCTAATATCTATTCCTTACAAACTTTAAATTCTAGTGGAGAGCCCAAAGTTTCTAGAGATACCAAATGTTTATAAATAAATAAATAAATAACTGAACAATACTTGTCATAAAAAAACATGGATAGGACCTACTTTAATATTTTATCCATTGTAAAGAGATGTTGCTTTCAACCTTAAAGCTATTAGAGAGGTAAAATAACTCACAGTACAAATTACTGAATGATATACATTATGATTTCTCTTATTTTCTAAGTATCTTATTGTTTGGAAATCATGTGGCCAGGAATTGCTGTGGCACTATAGAGTTGCCAGCCTGCTGTGACTTAATGAACATAACTGGTATTGGAAACACTGAATTTTTAAATGACATTGATCGTTACGTCACGATCAATACCTAATCCTCTCTGTGACTGCAGGTTATAGTTCACCCAATAGGTGGCAGCATTGATCAAGAATTACATAGGACTTTGTGCAGACAGGCTGTAAAGAAGAGCTGGGCATCCGACCATACATACAGTTCATGTGGAGGACAGAAGAATGCAGAGAGAGTGGGGTCATCCTGAATTTACTTTTAAATAAATACAATATGAAAGATATGATTCTCTTCAAAGGGTAGATTTTTGTAAATTAAATGGCAACTTAAATGGAGGTTACATAACTGAAACTTTCCATTTTTTTGCACCTACAACTGTGTCCAGGGAATGAAGTGTTGTCAGTAAGGCTCAATAATTACAAGAAACTACAAAAGATTCTAAAGAAGGTGTGTCATGTATGCTAATGAGTGAGTTTAGCCTGTGTTAGTCTGCATTAATCCACCCTTTGTGGTGGTTTTTCTCTTACTGTGGCTGAGTTTAAATAGATATCTTACAAGCTAATGAGGTTAGAGGGTGAAGACTGCAAATAAAAACAGTGAAATCATTCAGCAAGTGTGACATTAGTGTGAGAGAAAGAAAAGACTTTGTGTGTGTATGTGGATGTGCAGATGTGAGTAAAACTGTTTCTTTACACCAACCCTCGTTTTTAAATGAACATCACATTTCTGGAGAGGCTGAGAATGTGCTATAATCTCAGGCTTTCAAGTGTGAAATTACCTCGAAGATATTATAGACAGGCAGATAGACACTTCAGCTTTCTTCCTCATGACTATCAGATCAACGGCGTTAACAATTATTTTAGGCGATACAAAGTTCATTACTGTGCTACATATGCATTTAGCGATAACAGCTCAAAGGCAGCCGTGTCCACTTGATGAGTTGGAAATACTAAAAAAAATTCCAGTGTCTTTGGTTTGATGCCAAAACAAACACACACAATCACAGACACACGCACACACGTACATACAATGCTCCAGTTAATTTGTTGACCAGAGGAAAGTGCAACAATATGAGGAAACATCATTTCCAACTTGCATTATGACGGCATTACAAGCTGTGTGTGTGTGTGTGTGTGTGTGTGTTTGTCTGTGTGTGTGTGTGTGTGTGTGTGTGTCTGTGTGTCTGTGTGTCTGTGTGTGTGTGTGTGTGTGAGATGAAACCAGATAACGTTGTCTGCATGTGTCTTGGCCTCCTGTACTATAGATGAATGGGTCTCATCGTAGAGGCTGGTATTTTCACATGCTATTTTCACTAACTAGAGCCACTTCAGTGTGATTACATAACCGTAATCGTTATTAGGCCACAAATTACGATGCATGAAATTACCAATTGGTCATTCTTTCATTTTTCTTTGTCTGTCTCTCTTTGATAACAGTTAGTTGCAAATGTTGATGACTGCCTGCATCACAAGTCCAATTTTTTTTTTTTTTTGCCTTATTCTGGTTTCTTACATAAATAAAGAAAACCCAAAGAAAAAAGAAACTCACTGAGCATTTGTACGGCTCTAACCTTTTTTGTTTTTACATAATAAATCAATATGAATCAGTGAAATTTACTGTATGTTGATTGAGCGAAATTAACCACTGAATTCAACAGAAGAAAATTGTTACTAGAATAAAGCGGCGTGATATTTCTGTGCTCTGTGCAAGGGCTGTGACTTGTATTGTTAATAGAAAACAAAAATCAAATTGTCTTTTTGAACTATAAAATGGACAACATTCAAATTCTCTTTGCTGAAAACTAATATATATTAAAGCCTTTACCAAAGAATGTTTGGACATTTTTACTTTAAAATTGAATTTACTTTATTTATTTTCCAGCTTTATCAGGTGTGAGTTATCTATCTTTTGCTTTCTTGTCTTGTCTTTTCTTCTACAGACTGATGAACATGTACATTTGGGTAAATTTGGTAAGGCACATTCGGTGTTAGGACTGCAGCGTTGCTTGTGGGACAGATTGAGTGAGGAAACACAGCATGTGGCTCTTTCACACTGAAATCTCTTGTTTTAGCCGAATATTGAGATGCTTAAGAAATGTTCAGTGAATCTGCATTTAATTTCTAAGCCTTTCAGGTGAGCTAGAACAGTGGCATCTGAAAGGGCAAACACTGCTGTGTAACTCTCCCAGGATGAAACATCTAGAGGCCCCAACAGAGATCAAAAGGTGCGACACTGCCAGCATGTTTCTGCATCTCCTTTCTGCACAAGTGCAGCATAAAAGAGTAGGAAACACAAAGAAATCTGGTTGACAACAGACCTTCCTGTAACCAGATATGGCACCTGTTTGTGTGTTTAAATTTTGTATGAACAAAGTCAATTTTTGTCCCTTGAAGAGTGTTTATGTTGAAAGGCTATAGTATAAAGGATGCGAGGGCTTGGCTGCAGGACAATGGTATATAGATAGCCGTGGGAGGTTTGTTATTGATGGTCTTGGCCCTTTTCTGTTAAGAGAAATGTTTGCACCTCCTTCCTGAGGACAGGCACACGTACACACATAAAAACACAGGAACATCTTAACAAAACAAGGCATCCTGTTATTCTCACTAATTGGAAGAAGCTGTGCCTATTCTGTGCCATGCCTGTTCTCCAAAAAAACTCACGCATCCTGTTTCATAACACGCCCATAAATATGATTAATATGTCTTAATCTAAACGGACAGAAGTGCTATTACCCTTGCAGATTACTTTCATTAAATCATAGCATGAAGCTATTTCTGTAGAATTGGGTTGACATCTCAGGGACCTTCACTTTCACCTATACTGCCCTGTGGCCTCTCCAGCTCAGCTCTGCCACTTCCTTTCTTCTTCATCGCTTTGACACTTAGCACTCTCATTATTTTTCCCCTTCAAAAGCCATTTCAATTATCCCCTGAGCTGTGGGGCCTGGCCGGATTGTGTAAAAATAAAAATAAAACACACGTGTGACACTGCGTCTCACATTTCCATAGAAACAATTGGCTGGTTAACACCATAAAGTGTTGGTTTCTCTCACATATGGGCACACTGCTTGCACCAGTTGCTATTTGTGAGGTCTTCACAGGACATTAGTGCCTGCGCTGGGTGTTAAAGAGCCGTGGGACAATGTGTGCAATGAAATAACACCAGTATCCCCTGAGGACTAGCGATTTCTCTTCGGCTGACACAAAGCAGCCCATTGAAACACCTACATGTAGACCCTACACCGAATCTTTAGAGCTCTCTGTGTTGAAAAGGTTCAAACAAATCTTTTTCTGCGCTTTATAACAATGCTTTAATACTTATAATAGATCTATGTTTATGTTTTCTTTCCTTGCTCAGGGCAGTAAATAAATAATTTTGATAATCAATGAATTAAATACTAAAATGAGATTTTACATCATAATAAACTGATTTTTTTTGTTTTGTTTTTATACTGTTGGAGTCTGAAGACTCAAATGAATCAATAAATCATGTAAAAACATCCAGCAAAATCATCAGTAATTAAAATTAGTTAGTTCCTGCCTCAGCTGTATGTATCTTCCTGTACATTTGTTTTCAGCTCTGTGTGCAGGAGTAGCTGCTGACAACAGGAATGCTGCTTTTTCTCTTGTTTTTTTTTTCATTAGTCAATTCATTAAAAAAATGAAACATTTTAAAACTATTATGGTTTAAGTTACTTTTTTATGGCTGTTTGATGACACATTTGAATGAATATTGAAATATTTCAACTTCTTGTACATAGTTCCCACATTTCCCGTCAGTCAGCATGAAATACATGTTATGTTTGGAAACTTTGCTCCATTAAATTCAGAATAAAGTTGTCTGTGGCTGAACAATGTTCTGCTGAACATACTGTACATAACAGGACAGGTGCAGTTTGAAAGGTGAGTACATTGTTGTTATCGAAGATAAAGCTGCGTCAAATAGAAAATCTATTGGTATTTTTGTCAAAACTTGATGATTAACGCGTAATTTAAGTGTCATTTTGTCATAACGTGATACAAGAATGTGGTATGATATGTGAGTGTGTAAAATTTTGGGATGTTTTTGGAAGCAAGGAAGCTCGTCTGGAGTAACACTAACTTAAAAACTTTGATGTAATGTTTATAATCTTGAAGTCTGTATACTTTACTTTGCTCCAAGTTAAAGGCGTAAAAGGAGACACTAAAAACGAATGACTCAAGCTGCTTTGCCATTTATGTACAAAAACAAAAACAAGGTATTAACAGAATTTGAATCTGGTGTGTTAGATAAGTTATGAAGTACTTCATGTATTTATTTAAGCTGCATATGCACTCTCAGGTTGATACGTCAGGGGTCAGAGGTCGCAGTAGTTGTTGCTGCCTCAGTTTTATCTTTACGTGCTTTTAATTCTTTAAAAAATCAGAGTTGATACAAGAGAGACAAGCAGCTGCAACCACAATGAAGTGATCACTCAAAACACACATGAACATAGTTTCAACATCACCAGCGCTCACACACCGCCAACCACAAACCCCCACATACGTTACATATCAGTGACACTGTGCAGAGGAAGGAGCAGGGTAATAACAAGTGTGAGACCGGAAATCCCACTCTGTGGGTGGAGGCTAATGAATACTCAGAGAGTGAAACGAGGAGAATGCCACTGGCCTATCGGACTTTATGTGTTTCAATAAGTTCAGATGATAGTCACACAAGAAACCACATAAGTTGAAAACCAACAACGTTTCCAAGAAAATCCCCTTTTGGAAATAGAGGCTCTAACGTTGGGAAGAGAACTGTTTCAGTGTCCTAATGGATATATAGTAGACACATTATGTGGAATTCCCCGCCAGAGGGCTGCTGGACTTGTTTGTATGCTTTTCTTTCATGCACCTTTGAGACCATTTGGAAATGAGCATGAAATAAGGTTGTGTAGTGTTTTGTCACTGTGTATCAGTATGCTACACCGGAGACTGTGCAGAGAAATGTACCCTCTGGGGTTCTTTGGCTGTTTGTTGATTAGTGTTATATAAACAGGCCACATGGTAATCTTAAATCTGCCTGAATCTGCTCTCTGAATCTTCTCAGATCAGAAAATCAGAACATTTGAAAATAAACCTTTTTTTTACCTGCTTTTTCTATCTAAGAATGCCTCAAGGCAAAAAAAAAAAAAAAATCCTGCTATGTGACCCTGCATAGTGATCCTGCCCTAGGTACTAATGTCTGTGTCCATGTGAGGCTGAGATGTGCTGCAGCTTAAAGCCAGGGGCATAAACACATTCCCATATGATCACAGTAAATATATGCACACACAGGCACATGCCGATAATCAAACACACACTCATACATGCGCAACCATAACCCACAGTGCCACAAGGGATCAGTGCCCTGGCAGGTAATCAGGCAAACAATAATCTAAAATACAGCAGCCATGCTTGTGGACCAGACTCCATCACTAAGGCTTAATGTTTTCTTAGCCTTCTTGCCACAACACAGCCTGCGGCATGAGTATTTCACAGCAGAATATATTGTTTAATTTCCTCTGCAGTTTTTTAAAACAATCATGACAGCGGGGTGGTGAATACTTGCTAGTCTCAGTGGCATCACAGAGCGCTGGCAGGCCCCACAGGCCACTGAATCAACTGACCAGAGGAGAAAGACTCCTCACTTGGCACACTTGAGGAGTGTAGCTTATTTGTTGCACTGAGAGATTAACTGAAAACCAGGGGATAATGCAGAGATAACACTCATAATGTTAGGATAAGCTTGAGAATAATTGGATCTCAGTCTCCTGAAGGCATGTTACATCCCTTACAAAGGGCCCAGACTTTTGAGTCTGTAACACCAGTATAGGTTTGGCGCTGTAGAGACAAATGGAAAATTTTACAGTTGGCCCAAATTTAATGTCTGATGCAACCCAACTTAATTACATAAACAGAGGAATGATATAGATCCACTCCCAATGCAGGATATATTGAATAATGCAGTAATATATGAGTGATGTTATTTATTCCTGCAGTACAGAGTGACCACTACAGTATATCAAAGCCCACTCATGGGCTTGGTGACAGAGCAGTAAATGCTACCCAGGAGAGTTCCCTCCTGTGCCAGCTATAGATATGATTAACAGGCAGCCTTTCAATGCATCATTCATCTCATGCAAACATTTAAGATGATGAACTAAAAATCTTCTCTGCAAATCTCATTAACTCGTGGATATGAATTTAATGAAGTGTGTTGTGAAGAGAAGAGTTACGTTTCACAGTATGAACGACCTGCTGAACCTACCTATGGGTAAGGCGAGAAAGAAAGGCAGCCAGCAGAGCGTAAACATGCCGACCACAACTCCCAAAGTTTTTGCCGCTTTCTTCTCTCGGGAAAATTTCAGAAGTTTCACCGTGAGGGAACTTCTCGCTTGGTGCGCACGGCCCTTGCCGGTGTTTGAACTGCCGTGCTCCTCCTGCACTTGTGAGCCCTTGTGGATCCTGAGGGTCAGCTCACTGGAGTTCATCCTCTCACGCATCACACCGGCTTCCAGGTTCTTAGTGGTCCGTTTGGCGACTATGTACACACGGCAGTACATGGCCAGAATAACGACGAGTGGGATGTAGAAGGAGCCGAGGGAAGAGAAAAGCGCGTAAAACGGCTCCTCGGTGATGGGGCACTGCGTGTCGTCCGGCGACGGTGGCTGCTTCCACCCGAACAGAGGTCCAATGGAGATGACCACCGACAGCGCCCACACCCCGAGCATGGCCAGCAGAGCCCGCTTCTCCGTCACGATGCCCGGGTACTGCAGCGGGTGGCTCACTCCGATGTAACGGTCGATGGATATTACGCACAGGCTCATGATGGACGCGGTGCAGCACAGCACATCCACCGCCGCCCAGATGTCACAGAAGATCCTGCCGAACACCCAGTAGTCTAGGATCTCAAGAGTGGCGGACACCGGCAGCACCGTGGTGCTCAGCAGCAGGTCTGCGATGGCCAGGTTGATAATGAAGTAGTTAGTCGGGGTGCGCAGGTGCCTGTTGCACACCACCGAGAGGATAACGAGGATGTTGCCCGCGATGGCGAACACGATGAAAGCCCCCAGCACCAAGCCAAGCGGGATAGCTCGGGTGAGATCCACCTCGCTGTGCTTCGTGTGGTTCCCCTCGGAGCTGTTGGTAAAGTTGACCTGGGAGGCCAGAGTCCCGTCGAGTTCCGAGGAACCATTTTTCCACAAGTTTGTAACATTGTCAGTGCTCAGACTCATTTTGACTCAAGAAGTCCTCCATAGCAGGCTTCAGATCACTTGTAACTGCAACTCACGGAAGAGCTTTACTAAACATAAACACAGTGTCTGGATGGGTTAAGTCTGCATGGTTTAACTGCGTGTTTGCAATTTCGTTTCCAAATTAGCGCAGAGACAAAAAAAATCTCACTGAGCAGCCGTGCAGTCCCCATGCAGTCCTTCTCCCTCCACTCTCCTGAGGCTCAGTGGAGTAGTGAGGGGGGGTAGCAGTCATCTCCTGCCTCCTCTGCATCACACACGGCTCTGCCATGTACTGACCAGACATACCTAAACACGAGCCTATGAAGCGCGCATGACGCATCATTACAAGAGCCGTGACTCCACAGAAAACACACAACAAATATTTTTGCATCATTTAATGCATGATAGAGTAGAGATTTACGGAATATGGGAAGAAACGCCTCTCTGGTGTCTTGTATTTGTTTTTCCTCACAGTGGGAGGGCGCATAACTGGACAATTACAAGTGAAAGACTGTTAACTAAGAAGAAGACCGATTTAATAGAAGCATTTTTAGTACAAAAACACGTGACTCGAGTATGCTTTAGCACATACAGTATATGTCTAAACAAGCTTTGATGTAAAGACCTTTTCGTCTTTTTGTGGTCCTCAAAGATATTTTACATGTTTGGGCAGGCAACTTTAAAAGTTAAGCCATGAAGGCTAAATTGATAAAGGTCAAAAGTAGATAACAAAATCACAAACAGTACAATCCTCTCCACTATGACAGGTATTTCTCTCCTATTTTGGTCAAATCCAGGAGATCCTCAACTTTGGATAAGAGTTCAGCTAAGTGAGGAGTGACTGATTTACTGGGTTGAGTTCAGGAACATGCACATTCCTAAAACTGAGGTTCGTCCAGTTTAAGAGTTTTTTTTTTTAATAGGTATGATGTAACACGAGGAGGAGGACAAATACAGCAAAGGTTTATCACGTTTTACTGTGTTTATTCTCAATCTTCATCCTCCATTTTTTTATGCAGTAATAATAAGACTCTTTATAAAGACAACCTTGCAACTCGGGTGGATGTTTTTTCACTATCCAACCAAGTGTTTTTTTTTTCTTTACTTACTTATTTCATTCTTTCAGGATAACGTAGTCACTTCAAACATTTACCTTCACATTTTTATGGTGTGCAGAACGGGAGAGAAATACGCTATGTTAAAACTAAATGAGATATAGTGTACTTGTTGGTGATGATTAATAATAATGTACCCAATAAAAGCTTCATCATCATAAAATTTAACATTAACACGTTCTTCACGGCTGGCTAAACTGGAAACAGCTTTCACCTCTTCTTACATAGTCAGAAGATTTGACAGTATCTGTCTGCATAAAAACACAAAGCAAACCCAAACCAAGAGCAAATGAGAAAGTAAAAGTGTTTATTTATTTTCCTTATTCTTGAAGAAATTGTGGAAAACTATCTGACACATTTCCAGAGCTTCATCTAATTAATCTAAATAAATAAATTAATAAAACACAAGCAGGGAATGTCTTTGTGTTTCTTTCCCTTAAAGGTTTCATGTGTAGTTTTGTGTGGAGCTGTTTTTCTATAAGTGGGGCCCAGTTTTGTTTGTCTCCTGTTCGTGCATAAGGATGCACATGTGTGACACAGTGCAAAGTCAGTCCTACTGAGCTACAGGTGGTAGTAACATGCTAAGCTGAGTCAACAAAGACTGCAAACATAGATTGCTGGATTTAAAAAGGGCTTTACAAATGTTTTAATGATGAAGGAAATGCATTTATTGCATTTGTAAGACCTCAAAGATACTATTACAAGAACACTTGACAGGTGCCTGTATCATGGAACAAGTTCACCACAGTCTTGACTCTCTTTGGGTTACCTTCACATCTGCGAAGCTTCAACAGGCTCTGAGTTTTCAAAATCAGCTTTCAAAATGAAAGTTTTTAGTTGTTAATTACAGGCAACATAATCAGAAACTATTACTAATATCACTTGAGATGAAATGTACACACAGAAAATTCACAGCAACAATTAAAACAGTGATGTTTAGCATGGTAAAACAAAACCACAAGTTGAATATAATGAGAAGCTGTAGTTTGATTTCCAAATATTAAATGTAATGTTATAAATAACTGCAGGTTAAAAGTAATGCAAGACTGTTTCTGCTGCCATAGCAGAGGGGAGAAGAAAAGTACCTGATAAGAACTATCTAATCAAAATGATGTATTTGTAATCATAGGAGCCAATTAACAGTGTGTGGTTTGTTTTTCTTTAATAAAAGACAACAGAGGATTTAGTTTTTATTTCCAATTACCATCACAAAGTCAGCTCATATTACTCTGAGCTGCAGTGAAGAGTCTCAACGTGTCAACACTGTCAGGAAAGCCGTCAAGAATACAATTAAATGCATGAATGCAATTAACCCTAACCCTTGCATCTCTAATCATCATTATGTATTTAGTGTCAAAAACAATCCCCCCTTTTGTTTGAAGCAATGCCATCGGACTGATCTATAAATATTGCTCTTTATTACGTGTCACTTCAGTACTTTTGTGCCTGTCAGGATCCTGTAGGAATAATGACCTTTCCAGTGATCTGACTGGTCAGCAGTTGGTCTGTTGGCAGGTTTTGATCCGTTATTTGAAGCTTCGTGAGTTAAATCCACAGACAGCCAGATAACCCATAACGTGACGTTGTGATTGAAATCTCAGTGCACCTTTACCCCCAACCCTTTACATCTCAGGTTTGATGTAGGCGACAAGAGATGCTTGGACTTTGATTACGTGAATACTTAAAAATCATACAAAGTGATGCCATTAAACCTTTAGTAGTCCAGGTAAAGGGGGTTATAAGCTTATGAATTTATAATGTAACTGAGTAACAGAAAAGAACTCAGTCCCCTGCAGTTTACAGTAGTTAACTTGTTTGGTCTTATCACAGTTTAAGCGCTATAAAAACATTTCTGAAGGGGTTAATCAAAAACATCGACCACCATGGTAGAATGGATTCACCTTTGATGTCTTTACACCTCAATAAGATACCTGCTGCAAACCCTGAGATCCCTAATGCTTTGATCATAATCGTCCCTTTAGAGAGGATTAGACGTTAGATGCCCGCTTAGTCTTTCAATCCTTCAACACACACATCAGTTATAATGCAGCATTTTTCTTAAAAGATGAATCACCTGGAGTTATATCATTTCACATCTAAGACCGGATTTCAGTGCTGGGATAAAATGCATTTCACTGTCCATTTCACTTGATTGAATGCACAGAGCTTTCAGATAACATAAAAGCTCCTGCTGCTGCTTAGTGTGCTGCCAAGTTCTCTGGGTGAGAGCAAAGTTTCATTTCTTTCGATGGGAAGTCAACTTCAACAGAAGTGTTCTCCATCTCTTCGTGTGCTTCACTGGTGAGCATTTGCCCCAAGTTCAAGAGGATCAAGTTCTTCTTGGTAGGGTAAACAATATAAATCTTCAAATACATAAGACATGGAGCAATTTGATTTCTTTTTAAAGACATGGCTCCCAGTTTTGCGCAGTTATTTGTCATTATTCAGTCCATGTAACATTAGTCAAATGAGATTAGAAATAATATGTTTTTTCTAGATTGCAGATTGCAGACATTTATAATAGTTTGTTATGTTAAGTCAGAGATTTATTTCTTTGTAATCTTCAAGACTGTCTGTAAAACTCAAGCGGCTTAAAAAAAATTCCAGTCTGACTAGCTCATTATGATATACAACAATAGTTCATTTCATTTCTGGGCAACGTCCAGATCCTTTGCATTAAACTGTTTGGCTTCAGCGATTTTGGCTGAGTGCTTTTCCTGCTGTGAAGAGTTAAAAAGTCAGAGGTCGGAGTACCACCTTGTCCTGGCGCTTCTGTTCAAGGCCTGACCTCAGACTACTCACACTGGTCATGGCATTGCTGTACCAGCTGACACCATATGTTCAGCATTATCCAGGTCAACGCGAGACACATATCCTTTTATCATCACACTGAAAACACAGGACTGATTTAGGAGCAGCCTGATCTATGATGAGCTGTGCAGAAATTTTTAAAACAGTATAAATCAGGAAAAATACCAATTCATTAAAGCAACATTTTGGGGTTTAGCACCCCCGAGTTCCAGAGTGCAATGTGTATCTGTTGTGATCACACTCAAAAACAAGTGTGTCAACAACTTTGCTGGCAGCCAAACATCATTCAAGTGCAACAACAACTTTTCGCCTTTGTCATTATGTTCATAGAAACTACTGAGTCCGGTTACATTGCGCACTTTCTCAGCTCCGGTTCTGTCACAACACTAGCTCTGCTCCTCATCAGCACTCACCCCCGCCCTGGGACTAAAAACCTTGTCTACTCGGTGGTCCGAAATGCATGTGATACAAACACTAACACTCCCCCGGTGCTCTGAGCTCAGTTAGCTAACAGCAGCTATAATTGGCAGCAGTTTATTTTACTGCCCATCAGGAGACTCTGTAAATCACAGAGATGTGATGCAGAGCAAAGGGAAAACATTTTCTCCAAAAAAACCCAAAACAAAACAAAAAAGAAAATCTGTCAAATAGTTGGTCGTGTGTGACTTCTCACAGGTGGAGCCAAAGTTACATAGCGTAGTGTACAAACAGGCTTATGAGTAGCAGAGTGGGAATGACAGACACCATTTACCTGATTACACATCAATGTATCATCAAAATTATTTAAAATCCGTTATTTTCTGACAGAAAAGTTACACAGTGTTGCTTTGATGTAAAAATACTACATACATCAGTGCATGTGCAGATTTTAATGGTATCTACTTTAAACCACCTAATTAGGTAGTAAAACTCCAGTCGTTTCCAACTTTGGTATCAGACCCCCTCCAAAGGTTCACTACATACATTTGGTGGGCCATTAATTAATTAATGGGGTACAAAAAACAGAAAAAACATTCTGCTACACAAATATGTGTAGCTTTAAGACTTTTCCCAAAGCTTTGTGACACATGGGGCTCAATTTCATGAGCTTGTTTTTTTAAATGTAAAACTATAGGTAACATACATAGTGACGACAACTGTCAGACAAATGTAATGGAGTAAAAAATACAATAGTTCCCTCTGAAATTTAGTGCATTAGAAGTAAAATGTAAATACTTGAGTAAATGCACTTTGTGACAAACTTAAAGGAGATCAATAAACTTTCTTTGAGGTTAAAGACACTGATATATCTATCCACAGATTATCACTAGCTGACAATGACTGACATCCAGGGAGGCAAATAAGTCTGGGAGTAGTTTTTATACAACAGAAAGTTTCTCATTCTCCTCTTATTGTTGTTTGGACGTTTTTATCCCATCAATAGGCCGATAGCTGCCAGTTGGTCGTAAAGCCCACACACATATATAATCTATAGCGGCCCACCTGAATGTGTGGGCTCCTGCTGCCTGGTCGTGTAGTCTCTCCCACACCATATATGGATGATGTTGTGTAAGAAGCCAAGACCCAGAAATACCTTTTGTTGTATAACTGTTTTTTGGGATTAGTAATATGATTTTTGGAACGACCTTAAATAGACTCAAGGGGCTGAGATACAAAGGTAGAAAACACTTTAGTTATTCTAGTCGCATTACTCTTGTCTTCGTCTTTTTGGTGCTTCAAAGTCCTAAATAACAGGATACATTACGTCATGTTTTATCATGAGAGGATGAAGGCTTGGACATTCTGTATTCATCACTCATCAAGTAATAATAAAAAGATGTCTGTATCTGCAATTATGTAAGAGAAAAAAAATCTTTCATCAGTGAGGGGTAATAGCAATCTCTTAAACTTCACATTTCCTAAAACACTGCAAGTAAACGGCAGCAATAGGGTTTTGTAACATTTTGGTTACCTTCATTTTTACATAAGTTACATAAGAGCTAATCCCCAAAACCTTAAACCTAAATCTAAATCTAACCCTGACCCCGACTTTAACCCTAATCCTAGGTTAAGCAAGATCTTTAGAGTGACTCAAATTTTCATCTTCAGGGCTTGTGTGTTCATTTCTGGTGGTTTCAACTTCCATATTATATCTAATACTGGGCACAGAGATCACACTGAGGAGAAATGAGAAAAACAGACGAGAGAGAGAGCTGAGTTGAAAGACATTGGTTCAAAGAGGTCCGCATTAGATGAAACCATTAGCACAGTAGTTCAATAAATCAGAATCACACACTGTCTTCTTAACGGGCCGAGGTGAAGGTGATCTGTCAGACTGTGTGTGGAGAGACCTGGATGACCCTTTTGTTATCTCATCTGTTGGTGACCCTGCTCGCCTCCCTGGACACAGGGCAAACAAAAAACATGAAGGGAGGCGGGTGGTATCATTGAGCCATGACTTCATGTATGTTGATACAGATCTATGTGGAAAGCTGGGAGCTGGACTGGAGCTAAAAAAAAACATTGTTGTGATTAGTAGAAGCTGCTAACGACCATAGGACCATCACGAAATCCTGAGGTAGAGGTAAAAGCAGCTTACCCATAAAGCTGAAAGTAAATGTGATGTATCACTTGTAGTGATGAGGCTGCAGGTAATTATCACTCGACTCTGCAGTCTCCTTCAGCTCTACAGAGACGTCTTTCAGTTCATTGTCTTGGTTTCAGCACAGCTCTCAGCACATTATGCAACCTGACAATCACCAAACAGCATTAAACTTCTAAAGAGACAGATATAGGAGTTGGTGGAGAGAAGCACAATTGACATTTTTATTATGTGATTATATGTCAGTGCTGTCTTCAGTTTGTTTTGCAATGGCTATATTCCACCGGACACACATGCGGCACATTATGGGTGCGCCACATTCGCTGGAGCTAATCGCAGCTGTTCTAGCCAATGTTTGTGACCCTACCAGAAGTGCCCAACGCGTTTCAGCATCTCTTCGCTCTGCTCCGCTGAGAATACGCGACAGCCGCTTCAATAAGCACAGAGCAGATTGAGCTGGCTGGAAGTCAGGAACAAAAATGGCATAGAGAATCCGGTCGGACACCTGGTGCAAACTTCTGATCGTAAAATCAGCCAAAAGGGAAACGAAATACAACATTTACTGACAGTAGAAGCTCAGGAAGCAGGGAAAAATAACCAAATCTGAGCAAGTTAACAAAGTCTGGTTGGTAAAATTCTGCTGGTTTAAGGCTGCATAAAGAATGAACCAAAACAGCATTGCAACATCACAGAGATGTGCCTGGTAGGGTACCAACGTAACACAAATGAACACTGCTTTAAGTTAGAGTTCAAACTTTCTTGGTACAGTGATATTATTTTTTTTTAAATCACCATCTTTAAAAAAAAAATCAAAGGCACAGTAATTTTTTCCCACATCGCTTTTACTGCATAAAACTTTCCATACAGATTATAGCTTGACTGAACAATAATCCCTCCTTCTGTCCCTCAACACCTCACCCTTCCTTGGAAAAACAAGAAGAATCCCATCTGGTTTACATCAAAGGAGCAGAGGATTCACACCTCATCTTATTAATGTGACAGCCATAGCCACCTGGTAGCACAAACCACAAGATTTGTAGAAACCAGACGCAGACCAGCTGAGCTGAGTTAATATTTTTGTTTCCCCTGACAACAGACATCTGGAGCTGCTGCTGAGTGCTTCTTATTTTGGACAAGAAATTCACATATCTGTCCAAGTCTCCAAAGATTGTCACTTAAAATGGGAAGTGAAGTTAAAGTGCCCTTTGGGAATTTCCAGGGACACGCTGTAAAAGATTATAACGGCAATAGCTCTGAAAACTACAGAAAAACTGACCAGTTACTGAATTTACTTTATTTTCTAGTGTATTTTATATTAAACAAATGTTTGTTTTTGCAATTATTTTTCTATTAAACAAAAACTTTAACAAACTATTCTTAAGGGCATACTTGTCTTCTTCTAGCAGCTGCAAAATAGATTGTAGCCTGCAGCTATGTAACACTGGACTGTTTATTGCAATGCTAAATCGCTGTGGAAGAAGCCTATAGCTCTCCAGCTGAAATGTAGAAGAGATGAATAGAAACCATTTCCCCCAGCTCCTCATAAGTCAAACTGCTGATTTTAGCGGTTTGCTAATATTTTATGAATGCAGATCTACTTATACTGCTTTGCAAATACCCTCTGCTGCAAATGGAAATACCTGCTGAGACGGTGGATATTATGTACACATAGTCGTGACTACCTATCATTTAATATACTTCACAATGCGTGCATTACACATTACCTTTTCAGCTCCCGTATCCCATGTCATACTGGAATTTGTGTGTGAACAGCAACCAGACAATTTTCTTCCATTTCACACTGCTTCCAGGTTCTGCGTTTCGTCAGCCACATCACAGCTGAGTCAAAGGCTATGAGAAAGGTACGGGTAGAGTTAGATTGATTATTTTCTTGTCAGTAACAATTTGTTTTCATAATAATGAGCTGAATAGTGTCAGGTTTCTGTCAGTAAATGGTTCTAACTAACATTAGACCCAAGTGTTTTTTACATTAGATGCTCTAAGCCACAGTGGAAGAAGAATCCTGCATGTGTTTCTCTTTTTTCCGTGGTTTTCCACAGACTTTTACCAATTATTATTTGTTGTTTTTTATTATAACACTATGTTTGCCTGTTGGCACAGTTTGTCTTGCTGTTGCTGGTTATTGTTATGTGTTGATTACATTGTAATATGAACCATTTCTGTAATAGCATTTGCTTATGATTGGCAGTAAACTAGAAGTTTGAAACAGTATTGTTGACACAATGACTCCTATCTGTCTGATCGGATCTGTTAATTTGTTTTCGTCTAATGTGAATTAGAGTAGTTTCAAATTGCTCTCGTGTTTGTGGATCTTGGACCAGAACAGTACAATAATTTAAGGACAACAAGATCTCTGTGGTTACATCACAGCTTCGGGACGGCATCAGTCAGTAAAGAGTAATGAAAAGAGAAGAAAACGGATTTCATCAATGCTGCTTAGCTGCCAGTGTGCCAGATGAGACCAAACTGTTTTGGCTGCACAAAAGAGCAGATGAATAGCCTTTCTCTTGCTTGTAAAGAGCCTGGAGAATGATTGAGCTTATCTGGTAGAAGATACAATGCAACACTATGTTTTAGCTCAGCTTCTCTCCAGCTTTCACTTTGTCTGTCCCTACCTCTCCCCTCATAAGTGCCTCTCTCTCTCTCTTGACATTACTGGCCATCCAGATAAGCCCACACAGCCACAGACTGACTGCCCGTATAGTTATATACACCATGCAATGGGGCATTTACTGCCGCACATTGATATGGTACCTGCCCTCCTGGAAATGAACAGCTGGCAAAGAGGTGATTTTCCTCGCTCAGTGAAAAAAATGCAAGCACAGCACTTTCTTAAGCACCATTTATATTTGACAAGAGGGAATCGGAAGCAGGAAACACAGGGCCGCATCACTTAAATTTGATAAAGCTCTGGTTTGGTTCCTGGCTGACCCCATCATAAATGCTCATACAAAATCAGTGTGTTAGCGCAGGTTGTTTGACAAAGACAAAAGCAGGAACAGGGCAGGGCTGTGTATGTGTGTGTGTGTGTGTGTGTGTGTGTGAGGCTGATGGACTGTAGAGTTGTAGGAAGGTGCATTTATCAGAGCGGAGTCTTGGCCGATGATGCCTCAGGCTGGAAAAGGCCTGGCAGGAGCCCAGAATTTACATACAGAGAGTGTTGCTGAGTCGACACTTTAGCTGTGCGGTGAGCCCCAACCATTAGATGATTGCCTTGGAGGTTGTGTGAGGGGGAGTGAGACTTGTCATGTCTTAAATGTTTCCCTCATAGGATCACGATGATGAGGTCTTTGATCCACCACAGTTTACCACAAAATCTTTGGAACTTTATAAAACCGTCCTCTGGCCATTGCGGAAGAAACACCAATGGATGATGAAGCCTCCAGGTGATTGTGTGGGTGATGGCATGTAAATGAAATGGTGGCATCTTATGTATAAAACCAGAGAAAAGAGTTTCCTCTCTAAAAGTGTTCACCTCCAGTGACAGGTTGTTAGCTCTGCAAGGATGTGATGATTGACTCTATCAAATAGCATGAATTAATAGCAACCTCAGGCACATCATCATCTAAATGATATGCATATTGTAGAAATTTGTCTCCACAGACGAGACTTCATCACTCCATTTGAATAGCAGAAATCTGTTTCAACACCATCTCATTCCACCTGGAGGTAACTAGCAATTTGTGCTTTGGGAAATGTTGAAATGAATGTGTGTGTGTACGTGTCTTTATAACTTAAGATTGATTGTCACTTTGTCACTGTGAATGTGAATGAGTGCGTAGTGCGCTTTGTGGAACAAAAAGAGCTGACAAACTAATGTTGACATGAGAATGCGAACAAATCCGATAAATTATAGTGTTTCAGCTTTCTTTGTTCATTTCTGACACCAAAACATTTAGCACATACGGACACAAATTTAGATCTTTACTATGACTAACACAATTACACATACGTTTGTTATTGTGTGCATATCTTGCTCCAGCCCATCAAGAAAATTGAAAACAGAAAACAGGGATCGAATGTGAATCGATGGATGAATGAAATGCACATCTCTGCATGTTAATCAGTGTTGTCCAGAAATCTAAATTTAAACTTGGCCCTGGGCCTTCAGAGTTAAATTAATCACTGTCAGTAAAAGCTATTTGTCATTCAAATAGCGCAATCAAGGAAATGTTTATGATGTCTTGTTTAGTAGTGTGAAAAAGAAAGGGAAGGAGAGAAAGGCAAAGAGAAAGTAACACATTCTTAGTGAGTTACTGCATCAGACACATTGTGGATAGCTCATCATGTAAATATTGGCCATGTCACGTTGTTGGCTGGTCTTTCCACCACAGACTGAAATATCTCAACAACTATTGGACGCGTTGCCAGGAAAGTTTGTACAGAAATTCATGATACCAAGATGATGAATCCTACTGACTTTCGTCATCCCCTGGTTTTCCTCTAGTGTCGCTATGAGGTGGACATTTTTGGTTTGGAGTGGATTGCCATAAAATCTAATCAGAGACGTTCTTGTCCCCCTCAGGATGAATTGTAATAACGTTGGTGTCCCCTGAACTTTTCATCTAGCAGCTTCCTCAGGGCAATACTTCAATACTTTGGTTTATTGGTTTGGTTTAAGACCAAATACCATCAAAACTAACTACTACTTATTTGTGGACATCAGGATTTCAGCTTGCCTGTAGGTTTTCATATGACTTTACTGAGTTTATTTGAGTTTTGATTTGTAGTGTACTAGATGTACTTTTGGCTGAGGCGTTTTCAGAGTGCTCTGTCTGTAACATGTGTCACGAGTCGTTTTAGAATTTGGCTGATGATTTTATTGGATTTGTCTGCTGTCATGCTTTTACAAGTACAAGTTAAGCAATGCACAAAAACAAAGTAGATTATTTGCAAATTGACCTTTTCATCCAAATTAAATTTGGTGCCCTAAGCAAGATTTAGGTGGTGCATGGCAGCACTGCCAATTTACATACCAACCCCTCAAGAAACTGAATACAATATATAAATTTAATATAAGTAGCTTACACAGAGTATAAGATTTAAATGCCCACAAAATAAAAACTGTAAACAAGAGGTTGAGGCGACAGCTTGATGTTGCTGAAGTGGCGATAACTGGTGACTGTGGGAGATTCAGATATCTCAACAGCACAGATGAAGAGAGAAGAGGAGTGTCTAAAACCGTTGGGTGTTACAGTCTAATCATAAAAAAAAACATGACACCAAGAATAAAATGAAACAAAATAACAGAAATGAAAAACCTAAGAGAGGCATGATTTCCCCTATTCTGTACATGTGTCATATACAATGCAATTATTTCTGATATGCAAATTAGATTCAATTTTATTATCATTACAGTTACTGCTGATTAGCAGTATGCAAATAGACATTAGACTGCAGTATAATAATATAACATATGGGAATGCTGTTATGAAGAATTAACATTAATTACAGCAACCAGCCTTACAGCAGAAAATGAAATGTTTGATTGACTAATACAAGCAGAGCAAACGTTTATAAACCTCTCTTGGGGGGTGACACATGTTACAATGTACACCTGTGTGCGCATACACCATCATCTCATCCTTTTGTAGTTACTGACAACCACAAAACAGGCCAGCTGCAGACATGAAAAGCAACATTCCAGAGTAGTAAATGACTGATTAGTAGCCAGATTCAGTTTTAATCTGTGAGTTATGTATGTTATGTAGAACACAAAACCCTAAAAAATGTTAATACATACAATCTCTTCAAATTTAAATTGAATAAACATTTTTACCTTGCATCTTTATTTTTTCTTTTCAACATATTTCCTGATTTACTATGTGCACACTGTGGAAAGGAGCTGTTTCATTCAAAAGGACATTAGCACTAACAGGGACATTAACATCACATAATAATTCACAAGTATTTTCTCTGTTTCAGGACATCATTTTACACTAGATATTGCACAACTAAAACCACAGTTAATTCTTCCGAGTTCTTAGAAAAAAACACAGTCAAAAAGTTAAGATTGCATCACTGTTTAATGTTTCTTTGAAAATATAGTCACTAAAGATAACACGCTAATTGGCCACAGTGTTTGTCATGTAGCTATTTAGATTCCTGTATTTGTTGTTTGCCAGTTTTCAAGAACAGTGCTGCATCCTGTATCAAAGCAAGTCCTTTTCCGCCATTCAAATCGACAACAGAATCACTTTATTAGCCAAGCACAGTTAACACCCACCAGGGGACTGATCTCTACAGTACCGTAAGTACTCAGTACCAGATCGAAGGCTGAGGTTGATTCAGGAGTGCTCCCTGATGAAAAGGACAAACTACTGGGATGATCATCAAGTTTAAGGAGACACTTCATCAAATTACTTTAAAAAAAAGCTGCAGATGGTGTTTGAGCACTTGTTTGAGTGTCATTCGGCTCACCTCAGATCGCCGACAATCCACGTTTTTTCGCCCAATTTGGATTAGCCACAGGGCGCCAGAGGCAGGACTGCTAAGATACACGAAGCCAGAGCCACCCACTCTGAGCTAAAACTATGTTTGTGGTGCTGAACTACAATAGGAAAACTAGATTAAGCAAACTGTCTGTTATCTCTGGTACCCCGCTGTGAAATTCACTGAACAACACTCTCTGTCAAAGACAAACTGAATAAACTGTGTTGCAGCTTCTTAATGTATTTTACAATGCTGGTGCAAGAATGGAAAATAGAAGACAGATAACTTAACACCTGTGCAAATAAAACCTACGATCACGCCACTACTATCAGAGAGCCAGAGCCAAAGCAGAGGTGATTTATTACTCTCAGAGGACGGTATGTAAATTAAGCTATATTGCATTCGGTTGAGTAGATGCATCATGTTTTATACAGATATGTTAAGATAGATAGTAACATTAACAGTGGAGCATATACAGCACCGACTATATGGCGACATACTTAAAAGAGCGGTCGTGTTCAGAGACACAGTGGACTGTTGTATTGAAAATGTTCATCACTCAACAACAACAAAAAAGCAGGTCTGGTTTCTGCAGTGTTTTATGTTTGTCTCATCATGACGCCATTACAGTATTTTTGATTATATTTTCTCATCGTGATGAGATGGAGATCTGTAACACAAGATTATGCACAGTCATGTGAGAGATTTCCTCTCTTAAGAGTTCAAACCCAAGTGGTACGACAAGGCTGTAAAAACATCATTACCATCCTGAGTCTTTTATGGGAGGTCTAATATGAATTCCTACTCCGCTTTATGGAGGCCCTGTTGTCTCCCGGGGCAAAAGCTGTGAGAAAACTGTATTTTTTTATATATATAATTGATTTAAAAGAGTTTTTGAAGTGTTATTATTATTTCCCCCATTACACAGCAAACTCCATCCGAGAACCAGATTTTTGTTGTGAATCAAAGCAATTATCTTAAATGTTTATATGTCCTGGTTTTTTTCCTGATCCATGACAGGCTGCTCTGCTGAGCACCCAAAGTATTTACTCTCTTCTCCATTTATCAAACATTACACAGTTATCTTGTATACAGAAAAACTGATAATGATAAATGGCAAGCCACATGTTGATAAAACATTTTCCTTCCTGACTGCAGCAACATGGAAGTAAAGGGTCAGTGCTGTGTTTCTATAGGCAGGCTGTTTCACAGGCCTGCATGTTAGTGTAGTTTTATGTAGTACGTCCTGGGTCCTCCTGTGACCTTGCATTTTGGACCAAATTAGGAGAGCACAGGCAAGAAAACATAAGAGCCTCCTAGTGTACTTTGTCCTGATTTCACACAGCTAGTGCCTTTGCCTAAAGGATAATTTCAGTTGGGAGTCAGTGACAGTCAACTCTGAATGCCTGGTAGGTTGCCAGGTTGTGAAAAGTCTCTCTGGCCAGACTTATTTTGTCCCATATAATCCTGTTTAGGTAGCATTTTTACATACCCTAATCCTGTGGCAGAAAAGATTTCGGATGAACATGGACCAATGTGTCTGATAAAATGTAATCCTTCCTATATCCAATAATAAGCAGACAGAGCTGCTAACATGGCCTAACCTGTGCTAGTATCATGGACCCAGCTTACACAAATAGAAAATAGGGCACAAAACCACTGACAGTATAAAAAGGACAGCGTATGAGTGACGTCACCCCATAGTTTTCTGAAAGAAGCCGTTTTAAACTCAGAGTGTGGTGGCGCTGGCTGCTGCCATCTTGGCCAGTCTTGCCTGCTCCACCTCCCAGCTAATTAAAATCGGCAAAGATGTGGATCATCTGCAGACCTGAGGCAAGGCTGAACTGATCCTGGGTGCACAAACAAGACGTCAGCACCATCGTCATTCAAAGCAGCCACACTGTTAATCTCGCATCACTTAGCCTTAATATAATTTGAACAGGTGAGTTAAAAAGATTCATCCTCAGTACAGTTGTCATGACGAAGGAAATTAGCTGTAGAGACCAAAGAGCCTCTGGACCAAAAGCTTTTTATTAAGTATGCCTTATTATCATGGTAACTCCCTTTGGGAAGCACATGGGGGCTGAGGGTATCATCGTGCAGTAGAGCCATGGTCCTTTTGGCCAAAGCCCAGTTCAGTTTTCACGATGGGAATCTGTCATTGCAGCTGATTGCCTGGAAGACACAGCAGAGACAGACGCCACAAATGAGAACAAGAAGCTGTATATATGGCCTTGTGCATACCAGCTGTCCCATGTACATGCTTGGATTGCCCTCAGGGCAGATTGCCCCAGGCCTTGGACAACTGGTGACATATAAACAAATGCTCAAATAATGTAATATAGTGCCCCTGTTTACACATTCTCTGCAGGTAAAAGTTAAGACCTTGAAATGTATTTTTTGCAGTTGTGTAGTTGTGAAAACTGCCTGGAGTGATTACAAAAAAAAGTGAACAGGCTCGTGTGTTCGAGAGCTTATCTCCCTCAAGCATCATGATGAGGAAAATTGTAGTGAAACACAGAGCATCTGAGGTCACACTGTTATCCACAGGGGAGAGTAATCTTCCTACTCTAAGGCAACATTTTTTACACAGAACAGATTAATTCTACAGAGCTTAGTCAAAGTCAAAGAGCATCTTCTTTACAACTTCTCCGTGATGTGAAGCTGTGCATGTAGCGTAAAAGAGTACATTGTGTTTTTTGCTGTTTATGGCACAAGGGTGCCATTCTGTACAAACTGAGCATCGGACGTCTTAACCTGAACATTGTTGCTCAACAAGCTTAGGAATTTTCATAATTTGGGGCCGGATGCTCTTCCAGAAAATCTAGCTTCTAAGGGAAACTGAGCAAATGTATCCCCCTGGGGGGGATATGTTTTTAGCAGCAGCCAGAGAGATTTAAGGGTGTGTAATGTGCATATGAACAGATCTGATAAAGCAGCCCAAAACCTACAACTCCATGTTTATGTTGTCTTAAAACTTTGAAAGTTGTTGGTGTAAGAAAAGGGCGAATCCAGGCCAAATGACGTGGCTGAGATTATGATCAAGTTGGCTAACAATGATCAAACTCACTACAAGCAGAGAAGAAAAACCCAAACACGAGCTGCAGTGCCGAACTCACTGTGAGTTCAGTCAACCACAGTGGCTGTGGTCGGGAAGCAATTACTGTGGCTAACACTGAAACTGAAATTACAACTATTACTACACTTTGGTTGAGAAGAGAAGATCCTGGTGTATTTTGAAGGTAGTAATTAAGTTCTTTCCGTCTGATTAATTTTGACCAACTTGAGAAAGGCAAATCTCAAAGTGACATGTTAAGTACAGAGAATCATGCATTCCTTTTTACTGATATTTATGTTTTATATAAGTTTGCAATGCCTTATGCATTAGGAATTATTCTAAACTACTGGAATGATGATGTTCAGTAATATGAAAGCTATTAAGTGGTTTACTGAAGAACTACAATACTCTTTGTTCATAAGTAAGTTAATTCCTGGATTAAACCGGCACAGCTCTGTGATGTTGTCGGTCTGCTTCTATGTGGCTTCATGCCCCACCAGACTTCGTTAACTTGCTCAGATTTGGTCATTTTTCCCTGGTTTATGTGCTTCTACCATGAAAATTGACCAGATTCTCTGTCATGTCTGTGTCTGTCTATGTGCTGCTTGATGCAGCTGAACCACTGACAGTATAAGGATAGACGGCATATCCTGGTCACCCCCGTAGGCCGCCCTGTTGGCAGTCCTGCCTCTTCCACCTGCCAGCTAATCTAAAAATGAGATAAAAATTGTGGAGCAATCAGTGGACCCTGAATGAAGCCTGAGTACTCAAACAGGCCACCTGTAACGGCATCAGCCCATCAATCAAGCAGCCATGCGTTATTTATGCATAACTTTAATATAATTTCAGCGCATGAGTTAAATACAAATTCGGATCAGTACAGTTGTCATGAATGAGGAAATTAGCTATAGAGACCAAAACTGTTTCTGGACATTTTAATGGGGGCCTATGGAGGTCAACTTGTTCTGTAACCAGCCTCAGGTGGTCATTTGAGGAACTGCAGGTTTCTGGCACTCAGCATCAGGTTGACACTTACTGGGGATTCACGGGGACATAAGCGCCGCGAAACGGCTGCACCACGGTTTAGCTCTGTCCTCTGCCCAGCGTCAGTTCACACACAACAACACAACAGCTGACTTGCTTCTCCAACGTGGAAGAGATTATGAAAGGATCTGTTGTGTCATAAATTATTGTGTGTTGTTCCACTTCAACAATTAGTCTCTCATCATTCATGTTGAGACCCTTTGTCGATTGACTGCTGACCTGGTGCCACTGGTCATGACGTAATGTTGATGTGATTGTGATAGGCTACATGAACTGCGTATTGTGTTTTATTTTGAAGGGGGCGGAAGTGTTACGTTGATTCTGTGTCGGTTTCCTGTCTGGTGCAATCTGCCTGTTGAAATTCAAACGGTTAGCAACGGCTCATGTCAAAAATAGAAGTGCTAAAGAATGTAGCGCTGCTGAGACTGCAGCGCGCCCGGATGAAGGTTTGATTGATTAGACTGGCTAGCCGTTCCGCTGCACTTATCCCTGGTGTGAATAAGGCTTTGGTGACCACAGCATCTGTCAAAGATAAACAGATCATGCCTACATGCCTGGTAAAATTAGGGGTAAGTCGCTCAAATCTACTGGAGGATGAACACCACGCTCCAAAAGATATCTCCCATTTAATGTTTCGATGATGATAAGGCTCTGCACTATAATCTAAACTCATGGATGCTGTTAAGGCTATGCAGTGTTACACAATCATTTTCCTGTGTCCTGTATGAAGGCACCAATGAGTCATTTGTTCTTGTATGACTGGTTGCACAACAGACACTTTGATATGTCCAAGCTGGAAAAACACAGTCGAGACAGCTCTGTCACATTCGGTAATAGTGAACCAGCACACACAATAGACAGGGAGGCAAAAAAAGTGTTTAGGGAGTTGGATGAAGTGTGCAGTGCTGTCAACTGACTGGAAAAAAGGGGGGACCCCACTGGGGGTGGTGCTGCTCAAATAACAATGACCATCAAACTCTCAACTGAACAGAAAGACGCAGGAATGGCAAGAGAAATCAGAGAAATATACTTGCAATGATTGTGGAAGATTTATTTCTGGTTTATTTGTCTTTCATCCAAAGGAGATGATATAATCAGAGGTCACATTGCTTGCAAACGCACACCTTGGAGCTGGTGAGGATTTCAACAAGGAGGTTTTCAAAACTGATCTTCCTGTCTGAGAATATAGCAAATTGTTCTCTGGTGGATCGAATTGAGACACGGCCTGTCCTCATCAATCAGACTGTCTGCCAATAAAATGTCATTACAATATTTCAAACTTTCCTGCAAAGTTTAAGGGAGGCAATGTGATTTATCCCTTTTCGCTCAAAAAAATTCATCACTAAAACACAGTTATTCAAACTCACGCTGCCAGCTTTCCAAAAACCAATTTCCTTGAAATTAGCTGTTCCTCATCGCTATCATCGGGGCATTGATCCATACCTGAGCTTAAATTGAACGGCACCTTTTTACTCTAATTAGCAAAATAGCTTCATAAGCACACAAATGCCAAATGGTGAAAAACAGAGAAAGAAAGAGATGAAGGGTGGTGTGAGTCACAGAGAGGGACAGCATTGCAAAGAGGAGGGAAAGAAAATGAAAATGTCTGAGTGCTTTTGTTATTACTCCTGCTTAGCTGGCAGTCAAGCAAATGGGAACTATGAATGAAATAGCCCAAATGGATTTTAAAGGTATATAGTCAATCTGTCAATCAGTTTTTCCAATATAAGAAGCTTGTAAGGGAGCTCTCTGAGAGATCAGCATTTTGAATAATGAAATCGAATCTGGTGTTACTTTTTAACTCATGTCACGAGGATAGAAGGGAGGAGGACAACATTGGAACATAAGGAGGAATATACTAGCAGCTTACTTTTGCTTAGCATAAAGACTGGAAACAGATGGAAAAACTAGCCTGGCTCCATCCAATAACAAAATCTGTCTACCAGCACCTCTAGAACTAACAAGTAAACCCGTTATATCTAGTTTGTTTAATCTGTACCAAACAAAGTGTGAAAACAACAAGTTGGCTGTTAAGGGAGGTCATGTGCTAAACTATTTCTTGGCTGGATGCGTAACTTCTTTGAATGATACACTCACATGTGGTACACACTGCACACATGATAGATGTGGATAGATTGTGCAAACACATGTGTCGTTGTGCATGTATCTCTCCCAGCACTAACTGCAGCCATGTGTTCCCAACACGGAAGAATCTGAACTTTTACTAAATATTATGTGCTCCAAGTGGCTGTTCTCACACAGTTTCACAACATCCAAAACCCTGAGATTTGTTTTTATTGGGTTACGCTGCTGATGATGTCCTCAAAGGGAAAATGCAGTGTTTCTACTTTCTCGTTATTGGGGATTTACAATGACTTTTCATGGCTCAAGCACTTTTCCTCCCCCCTCACTCCTGGGATGAGGCACACATAAATTACCTAAGTGATGAATGATACCAACAGAAGTGTTTTTGATATCTGTGTTTGATCACTGG
The DNA here is from genome assembly GCF_000972845.2 of Larimichthys crocea. Classification (NCBI taxonomy): domain Eukaryota; kingdom Metazoa; phylum Chordata; class Actinopteri; family Sciaenidae; genus Larimichthys; species Larimichthys crocea. Next base: position 36,894,406 of record NC_040011.1, on the reverse strand, counting down.
CGAGCAAAGCACCTGAAATTAGTTTTTTGGTGGGAGCTGAATTTGGCTGGCAATGTGGAATTCAGCAAACGCTGGAGATTCATCTGCTCTCAGTGGCTTTGAATGGGTACAGACCTATTTTCGATCCATCTACAGAATACACTAAGTCCCTGGTCCTCCTCGCTGCCCAGGATCTCATGTCCAGAACAATTCTCAGGGTGAAAATATCCCCCTCCTCACGGAGGTTTGGCTATGTTCAATGTCAAGAGAGCTATCTGTTAGGCCTTATTTGGGATTTATTTACAAACTTCCACGCAAAGTTTATTTTGACTCATGTACTTTTTCCCTTTTGGCAAGTCCTCTGAAAAAAAAACTGAGATTATCACAATGTTTCAGCTTTTTTTGCTGTTCATGTCGTGCGTTCACATGTTTCCTTGTGATTATGTAAACCTCACGAAGCCAGGAGTGATATTTTCCACAGTTTGTTGGAGCAGCCACAAATCGCTCACATACTTCAGCTCATGATTACTCACAGCAGTAGATCCTCATTATCTGTTGCCAGTTATTGAAGCCGCTGCGAAGATTCACTTGATGTCCACACACTGTGAAAGATCCTGGGAGCTGAGATTTATAATAGGAAAAACATATGACCCTATAATATACCGTCTACCTTTGGGAATGATAACTCTGTCCAGCGAGGAAAGCATCTCTCTTCTCACGACCTGATGTGATCAGATCTTCCGATGGCCGTTGGGAACATCACACCACAGCGCAGCCTCTTTGCAACAATCTGTACCACAAATAACGCTTCCAAACGTGAACCATGGTGACTTTGTTTGATACAATCCGTGATATTGAGGTTTCTGACAAACAGAAACACATTAGAAGGATGCAGATTATTTACTCAACATCCCATCACACTTTACAAACCAGTAGTGATCAATTAAAGGGAAATTCTGGTTCTTATTCTAATAACTATGATGTTTGACACTCAGAAAGATTAGGGCAATTACAGCAAAATAATGGCTATAGCGCCAAGCAATGCCAGCTTCTAAAGCTCTTCAATAATTAAAGGGATGTAATCAATATTTTTAGGCTACGATAGATTAAATGGCTATGTGAAATAAATTGCTTAAGAATTGTAGTGTTAAAGTGGGAGAATGTGTTTCTGGTTCTGGAGGTAAAAGTTTTTCCCTGCAGAAAATGTTTAATGTCTCACAGTTGGAGTACTTCTTACTAATTAGGTTGGCATGAAAACTGTTCTGCTCATCATTTGTCCAAAATATTAACGAGCGAGTTACAAAATATCGGTTATTTAGCTATAAGTTGAATGTGGAGAAAAAAAGGTAGGTGATAAAGACAGTGGTACTAAGTGTCTATGTATGTAATGTGAGTGGTTCACAGCTTTGTCTTGTGTACATTTTTAGTATCTTTTCCTTCAGTATCATGAACTTAACGGCAGTAGCTCAGTCCATAGAGACTTGGCTTGGAACCGGAGGGTGGCCAGTTCAAGTCCAGCATGGAGACGTGTCCAGTTCACTCCTGAGCACCAAACCCCCCCAACTTCTCTCAGGGCGCTCCTCAGGGAGGCTGCCCATCACTCCACCATCTCTCTCCACATTGCATGTCTATGAGCCCTTGTATGTGTTTCGGGGTTAAAATGCATGTAAAATAAAATGAGTGAAAAAAGAATTTCCCCTTTGAGGGATTAATAAAGTAAGAAAATAATAAATATAATAAATAAACGTTATGCGTGAACATGAGAATTTTAATATATATTTGTCTCCGTTATCTGTTTCCACAGTAGAAAGATAGACAAGTAAGCTCAATATCGAATCCTAGGATACTCTTGTGGTGGTAGCTTGCGGTGAGTCCAGAAGGGCTGTAAGACGAGGCAGGGACAAAAAATACATAAATCATTTTAATTCTTTTCCAAACTCAGCTTAGCGCAGCTGTTTTTGACAACTGCATTACTGACTACTAGCAGGACAACCAAACTCGCTTTTTGGTTAGTCTACTTTGGGAGCATCATAAAAGTGTCCAGAGGGATTTATAGTAACAACCACAATTAGAGAATGAGACGATTTTTTCTCTATAGATGATCTTACAAATTCATAAATCTATCAGCACGCTGGTGAGATTGAAGTCATGAGTATGTTCATGCTCTTGGGATGTGATGGAAAACTGCGCAAGGGCAATGACTCAACTCAACCACATACAAGATACACCACAGCTGTGTTGTAGATTTTTTTTAAATACAGTGAGGCAGCGGGGGTTTAGTGGAGAATGATGTTTGATGAGGAAAAGTCAGTTTATATACTCACAGCTTTTTCTTTGTCACAGGGGGCCTGGTGTGACCTCAGCGAGTTCAGGCCATGGTCATATCATCAAACCTCTTACTGCCTTAAAGACCCTTTCTAATGTCCGGGCTAACCAAACAGGCCAAATACTATGAGAAATAGGCTTTTTCCCATAGAAATCGTGCATTATTTTCCAAAATATGTTTTCTTTCAGGAAAGGCTTCCAGTAGATTCCAGAGCGTCTTGTTTTTGTTTTTAATTATATGTTACATTCCTTTTTTTTCATTTCCCAAAGATTTAGGAGATTTATATCTGTTTTAGCAGCTCAAAATAAACCATGAGAAAAGATAAATGAGTGTGGGATGAGCACGGTGCACCTGCACCCCGAAAGAAGAACAACATGTTCCTTCCTTAAATGAGAAAATCGATTAGAAAAGACGGTTTCAGCAGGTCACTGCTCATCTGCTTAACCTTTCTGCCTGCTTCCTAAGGAGCAGTTGTTACATTTGCTTGTTATTTGTTTGACTTCAGATAACACCTCAGGCACAAAAGAGTATTAGCAGTTTTGACAGGATATTTTGAGAAATGAAAGACCACTGGCGGTCAGTGGTCTTTCTTTGACGCAGGCAGACTCACCAACACTTCACCCAAATTCAATAGGTTTTCATTAAGACATCATAGCTGAGGTCTGTGACCCATCTTGGCACTGTGTTCCTTTGGATGAATGAACAAAAATGGGTCTGCTCACTTTGCTGAGAAAAAGAAGTACTTTACAGCAACTGATGCACCGTGTATACTAACAGTTCAGGTTGTTATTTACCACTTTTGTGCATTGTGTGTGTTAAAAACGATGCAAAACCTTCTGGACTTTTTAAGATTTAGGCGTGACTGATGATGAAAGCAGTGCTGGCCCGTGGCATAGGCAGTATGGCAATGCTAAGGCCGCCGTCCATCCAGGGGACACAACAAATGGGGGAAGAAAAAAAAAAGAGCTAACTTTCACTTTTCTAGTGGTACTATTACTTCTTGATATGAAAAAATAAGCCCATGTTAATTTAACTGAATAGCAAAGCCTATTAAATAATAATAATATTATTCATTCTCTCTGACTGATTAGACTGTACTGCTCTCAGTTTTCTGACTCACCTCTTATTGGCAATATAATAGTGTCAAAACCACCAATCTCTCTGGTGCCAGGGAAGGAAGAAAAGAAAAAGAGGAGGAAAAAACAAGATAAAGACAGAGGTACAGTAAAGATGTCATGCATTTATTTGTCTGTCGCAGAACGACACAGCCTAACCCGGTTTGATAATCAATAGCTTGTTTTGATGTCAGTTAATGTGATGGAGGGGCCTAACAGCTGTTATGAAAAATAATATGTAGGTTAACTTCTCCCCACTTACCATTTCTCAGGGTCATTAAGAGTAGATCTGTTCAGCAGGTGTTTACATTGTCTACATTTTTATTGACATGTGGTTATT
>NC_040011.1:36877214-36890636 GCF_000972845.2 Larimichthys crocea | reverse complement strand
ATTTAATATAAGTAGCTTACACAGAGTATAAGATTTAAATGCCCACAAAATAAAAACTGTAAACAAGAGGTTGAGGCGACAGCTTGATGTTGCTGAAGTGGCGATAACTGGTGACTGTGGGAGATTCAGATATCTCAACAGCACAGATGAAGAGAGAAGAGGAGTGTCTAAAACCGTTGGCTGTTACAGTCTAATCATAAAAAAAAACATGACACCAAGAATAAAATTAAACAAAATAATAGAAATGAAAAACCTAAGAGAAATGTAAGGTGGGAGAAGTTACCTACATTATTATTTTCATAACAGCTGTTAGGCCCCTCCATCACATTAACTGACATCAAAACAAGCTATTGATTATCAAACCGCGTTAGGCTGTGTCGTTCTGCGACAGACAAATAAATGCATGACATCTTTACTGTACCTCTGTCTTTATCTTGTTTTTTCCTCCTCTTCTTTTCTTTTCTTCCTTCCCTGGCACCAGAGAGATTTGGTGGTTTTGACATTATTATATTGCCAATAAGAGGTGACGTCAGAAAACTGAGAGCAGGTACAGTCTAATCAGTCAGAGAGAAATGAATAATATTATTATTATTTAATAGGCTTTGCTATTCAGTTAAATTAACATGGGCTTATTTTCATATCAAGAAGTAATAGTACCAACTAGAAAAGTGAAAGTTAGCTCTTTTTTTTTTCTTCCCCCATTTGTTGCGTCCCCTGGATGGACGGCGGCCTTAGCATTTGCCTATACTGCCTATGCCACGGGCCAGCACTGCTTTCATCATCAGGTCACGCCTAAATCTTAAAAAGTCCAGAAGGTTTTGCATCGTTTTTAACACACACAAATGCACAAAAGTGGTAAATAACAACCTGAACTGTGAGTATACACGGTGCATCAGTTGCTGTAAAGTACTTCTTTTTCTCAGCAAAGTGAGCAGACCCATTTTTGTTCATTCATCCAAAGGAACACAGTGCCAAGATGGGTCACATGACCTCAGCTATGATGTCTTAATGAAAACCTATTGAATTTGGGTGAAGTGTTGGTGAGTCTGCCTGCGTCAAAGAAAGACCACTGACCTGCCAGTGGTCTTTCATTTCTCAAAATATCCTGTCAAAACTGCTAAATACGTCTTTGTGCCTGAGGTGTTATCTGAAGTCAAACAAACATAACAAGCAAATGTAACAACTGCTCCTTAGGAAGCAGGCAGAAAGGTTAAGCCAGATGAGCAGTGACCTGCTGAAACCGTCTTTTCTAATCGATTTTCTTCATTTAAGAGAAGGAACATGTTGTCTTCTTTCGGGGTGCAGGTGCACCGTGCTCATCCCACACTCATTTATCTTTTCTCATGGTTTATTTTGAGCTGCTAAAACAGATCAAAATCTCCTAAATCTTTGGGAAATGAAAAAAAAGGAATGTACACAATATAATTAAAAACAAAAACAAGACGCTCTGGAATCTACTGGAAGCCTTTCCTGTAAAGAAAACATATTTTTGGAAAATAATGCACGATTTTCTATGGGAAAAAGCTCTATTTCTCATAGTATTTGGCCTGTTTGGTTAGCCCGGACATTAGAAAGGGTCTTTTAAGGCAGTAAGAGGTCTGATGATATGACCATGGCCCTGAACTTGCTGAGGTCACACCAGGCCCCCTGTAGACAAAGAAAAAGCTGTGAGTATATAAAACTGACTTTTCCTCATCAAACATCATTCTCCACTAAACCCCCGCTGCCTTCACTGTATTTAAAAAAAATCTACAACACAGCTGTGGTGTATCTTGTATGTGGTTGAGTTGAAGGTCATTGCCCTTGCGGCAGTTTTCCATCACATCCCAAGAAGCATGAACATACTCTATGACTTCAATCTCACCAGCGTGCTGATAGATTTATGAATTTGTAAGATCATCTATAGAGAAAAAAATCTGTCCCATTCTCTAATTGTGGTTGTTACCATAAATCCCTCTGGACACTTTTATGATGTCCTCAAAGTAGACTCACTCTTCATTCTGCAGAAAAAACTGAATACCCCTTGCCTCACCCTCCTCTTCCAGCTGGCTAACCAAAAAGCGAGTTTGGTTGTCCTGCTAGTAGTCAGTAAAGCAGTTGTCAGAAACAGCTGCGCTAAGCTGAGTTTGGAAAAGAATTAAAGATGATTTATGTATTTTTTGCTCCTGCCTTGTCTTACAGCCCTTCTGGACTCAACCGCAAGCTACCACCACAAGAGGTATCCTAGGATTTGATATTGAGCTTACTTGTCTATCTTTCTACCTGTGAAACATATAACGGAGACAAATATATATTTAAAATTCTCATGTTCACGCATAACGTTTATTTATTAATTTATTATTTTCTTACTTTATTAATCCCTCAAAGGGAAAATTCTTTTTTTCACTCAGTTTATTTTACATGCATTTTAACTCCAAACACACATACAAGGGCTCATAGACATGCAATGTGGAGAGAGATGGTGGAGTGATGGGCAGCCTCCCTGAGGAGCGCCCTGAGAGCAGTTGGGGGGGTTTGGTGCTCAGGAGGTGAACTGGCACCTCTCCATGCTGGACTTGAACTGGCCACCCTCCGGTTCCCAAGCCAAGTCTCTATGGACTGAGCTACTGCCGTTAAGTTCATGATTACTGAAGGAAAAGAATACTACAAAATCTACACAAGACAACAAGCTGTGAACACCATACTCACATTTTACATACATATGATCAACTCTAAGTTGGACCACCTGTCTGTTATTCACCTTCACCTCTGTTTTTCTCTCCACCAGTATCTAACTCCCTATAGCTGCTAAATAACCAGATATTTTGTAACTCGCTCATTAATATTTTGGACAAATGATTGAGCCAAAACAGTTTCATGCCAACCTAATTAGTAAGAAGTACTCCAACTGTGAGACATTAAACATTTTCTGCAGGGAAAAACTTTTACCTCCAGAACCAGAAACACATTCTCCCACTTTAACACTACAATTCTTAAGCAACTTATTTCACATAGCCATTTAATCTATCGTTAGCCTAAAAATATTGATTACATCCGCTTTAATTATTTGAAGAGCTTTTAGAAGCTGGCATTGCTTGGCGCCATAGCCATTATTTTGCTGTAATTGCCCTAATTGTTCTGAGTGTCAAAACAATCATAGTTATTAGAATAAGACCAGAATTTCCCTTTAATTGATCACTATCTGGTTTGTAAAGTGTGATGGGATGTTGAGTAAATAATCTGCATCCTTCTAATGTTGTTCTGTTTGTCAGAAACCTTCAATATCACTGAGTTGTATCAAACAAAGTCACCATTGGTTCACGTTTTGGAAGCGTTATTTGTGGTACAGATTGCTGCAAAGAGGCTGCGCTGTGTTGTGATGTTCCCAACGGCCATCTGGAAGATCTGATCACATCAGGTCTGAGAAGAGAGATGCTTTCCTCGCTGGACAGAGTTATCATTCCCAAAGGTAGTAGATATATTTATAGGGTCATATGTTTTTTCTGCTATTATAAATCTCAGCTCCCAGGATCTTTCACAGTGTGTGGACATCAAGTGAATCTTTGCAGCGGCTTCAATAACTGGCAACAGATAATGAGGATCTACTGCTGTGAGTAATCATGAGCTGAGATATGTGAGCGATTTGTGGCTGCTCCAACAAACTGTGGAAAATATCACTCCTGGCTTCGTGAGGTTTACATAATACACAAGGAAACATGTGAACGCACGACATGAACAGCAAAAAAAGCTGAAACATTGTGATAATCTCAGTTTTTTTTTCAGAGGACTTGCCAAAAGGGAAAAAGTACATGAGTCAAAATAAACTTTGCGTGGAAGTTTGTAAATAAATCCCAAAATAAGGCCTAACAGATAGCTCTCTTGACATTGAACATAGCCAAACCTCCGTGAGGAGGGGGATATTTTCATCCTGAGAATTGTTCTGGACCATGAGATCCTTGGGCAGCGAGGAGGACCAGGGACTTAGTGTATTTCTGTAGATGATCGAAAAATAGGTCTGTACCCATTCAAAGCCACTGAGAGCGAGATGAATCTCCAGCGTTTGCTGAATTCCACATTGCCAGCCAAATTCAGCTCCCACCAAAAAACTAATTTCAGGTGCTTTTGCTCGCCAGTGATCAAACACAGATATCAAAAACACTTCTGGTTGGTATCATTCATCACTTAGGTAATTTATGTGTGCCTCATCCCAGGAGTGAGGGGGGAGGAAAAGTGCTTGAGCCATGATAAAGTAATTGTAAATCCCCAATAACGAGAAAGTAGAAATCACTGCATTTTCCCTTTGAGGACATCATCAGCAGCGTAACCCAATAAAAACAAATCTCAGGGTTTTTGGATGTTGTGAAACTGTGTGAGAACAGCCACTTGGAGCACATAAATATTTAGTAAAAGTTCAGATTCTTCCGTGTTGGGAACACATGGCTGCAGTTAGTGCTGGGAGAGATAGATGCACAACGACACATGTGTTTGCACAATCTATCCACTATCTATTGCATGTGTGCAGTGTGTACCACATGTGAGTGTATCATTCAAAGAAGTTACTGCATCCAGCCAAGAAATAGTTCAGCACATGACCTCCCTTAACACGCCAACTTGTTGTTTTCACACTTTGTTTTGGTACAGATTAAACAAACTAGATATAACGGGTTACTTTGTTAGTTCTAGAGGTGCTGGTAGACAGATTTTGTTACTTTTGGATGGAGCCAGGCTAGTTGTTTCCATCTGTTTCCAGTCTTTATGCTAAGCTAAGAGTAAGCTGCTAGTATATTCCTCCTTATGTTTCAATGTTGTCCTCCTCCCCTTCTATCCTCGTGACATGAGTTAAAAAGTAACACCAGATTCGATTTCATTATTTTCAAAATGCTGATCTTCTCAGAGAGCTCCCTTACAAGCTTCTTATATTGGAAAAACTGATTGACAGATTGACTATTATACCTTTAAAATCCATTTGGGCTATTTCATTCATAGTTCCCATTTGCTTGACTGCCAGCTAAGCAGGAGTATAACAAAGCACTCAGACATTTTCATTTTCTTTCCCTCCCTCTTTGCAATGCTGTCCCCTCTCTGTGACTCACACCACCCCTTCATCTCTTTTCTATTCTCTGTTTTCACCATCTGGCATTTGTGTGCTTATGAAGCTATTTTGCTAATTAGAGTAAAAAGGTGCCGTTCAATTTAAGCTCAGGTAATGGATCAATGCCCCGGATGATAGCGATGAGGAACAGCTAATTTCAAGGAACATTGGTTTTTGGAAAGCTGGCAGCGTGAGTTTGAATAACTGTGTGTTAGTGATGAATTTTTGAGCGAAAAGGGATAAATCACATTGCCTCCCTTAAACTTTGCAGGAAAGTCTTGAAATATTGTAATGACATTTATTGGCAGGACAGTCTGATTGATGAGGACAGGCCGTGTCTCAATTCGATCCACCAGAGAACAATTTGCTATATTTCTCAGACAGGAAGATCAGTTTTGAAAACCTCCTTGTTGAATCCTCACCAGCTCCAAGGTTGCTGTTGTGCAAGCAATCATGACCTCTGATCTATCATCTCCTTTGGGATGAAAGACAAATAAACCAGAAATAAATCTTTCCACAATCATTGCAAGTATATTTCTCTGATTTCTCTTGCCATTCCTGCGTCTTTCTGTTCAGTTGAGAGTTTGATGGTCAATTGTTATTTGAGCAGCACCACTCCCCAGTGGGGTCCCCCTTTTTTCCAGTCAGTTGACAGCACCTGCACACTTTCATCCAACTCCCTAAACACTTTTTTTTGCCTCCCTGTCTAATTGTGTGTGCTGGTTCACTATTACCGAATGTGACAGAGCTGTCTCGACTGTGTTTTTCCAGCTTGGACATATCAAAGTGTCTGTTGTGCAACCAGTCTATACAAGAACAAATGACTCATTGGTGCCTTCATACAGGACACAGGAAAATGATTTGTAACACATGCTATAGCCTTAACAGCAGTTATCCATGAGTTTAGATTATAGTGCAGCGCCTTATCATCATCGAAACATTAAATGGGAGATTATCTTTTGGAGCGTGGTGTTCATCCTCCAGTAGATTTGAGCGACTTACCCCTAAATTTTACCAGGCATAGTAGGCATGATCTGTTTATCTTTGACAGATGCTGTGGTCAGCCTAAAGCCTTATTCACACCAGGGACGTAAGTGCAGCGGAACGGCTAGCCAGTCTAATCAATCAAACCCTTCATACCGGGCGCGCTGCAGTCTCAGCAGCGCTATCATTCTGTAGCACTTCTATTTTTGACATGAGCCGTTGCTAAACCGTGTGAATTTCAACAGGGCAGATTGCACCAGACAGGAAATCCGACACAGAATCAACGTAATACACTTCCGCCCCCTTTCAAAATAAAACACAATACGCAGTTCATGTAGCCTATCACAACTTCACATCAACATTACGTCATGACCAGTGGCACCAGGTCAGCAGTCAATCGATCAAAGGGTCTCAACATGAATGATGAGAGACTAATTGTTGAAGTGGAACAACACACAATAATTTATGACACAACAGATCCTTTTCATAATCTCTTCCACGTTGGAGAAGCAAAGTCAGCTGTTTGTTGTTGTGTGTGAACTGACGCTGGGCAGAGGACAGAGCTAAACCGTGGCGCAGCCGTTCCGCAGCGCTTATGTCCCCTGTGAATCCCCAGTAAGTGTCAACCTGATGCTGAAGTGCCAGAAACTGCAGTTCCTCAAATGACCACCTGAGGCTGGTTACAGAACAAGTTGACCTCCATAGGCCCCCATATTAAAATGTCCAGAAACAGTTTTGGTCTCTATAGCTAATTTCCTCATTCATGACAACTGTACTGAGTCTGAATTTGTATTTAACTCATGCGCTGAAATTATATTAAAGTTATGCATAAATAACAGCATGGCTGCTTTGATTGATGGGCCAGTGCCGTTACAGGTGGCCTGCTTGAGTACTCAGGCTTCATTCAGGTCCACTGATGCTCCACAATTTTTAATCTCATTTTTAGATTAGCTGGCAGGTGGAAGAGGCAGGACTGCCAACGGGTGACATCAAGGATATGCCGTCTATCCTTTATACTGTCAGTGGTTCAGCTGCATCAAGCAGCACATAGACAGACACAGACATGACAGAAAATCTGGTCAATTTTCATGGTAGAAGCACATAAACCAGGGAAAAATGACCAAATCTTTTTCATGGTAGAAGCACATAAACCAGGGAAAAATGACCAAATCTGAGGAAGTTAACGAAGTCTGGTGGGGTATGAAGCCACATAGAGAGCAGACCGACAACATCACAGAGCTGTGCCTGGTTTAATCCAGGAATTAACTTATCTATGACAAAGAGTATTGTAGTTCTTCAGTAAACCACTTAATAGCTTTCATATTACTGAACATCATCATTCCAGTAGTTAGAATAATTCCTAATGCATAAGGCATTGCAAACTTATATAAAACATAAATATCAGTAAAAAGGAATGCATGATTCTCTGTACTTAACATGTCACTTTGAGATTTGCCTTTCTCAAGTTGGTCAAAATTAATCAGACGGAAAGAACTTAATTACTACCTTCAAAATACACCAGGATCTTCTCTTCTCAACCAAAGTGTAGTAATAGTTGTAATTTCAGTTTCAGTGTTAGCCAGCAGTAATTGCTTCCAGACCACAGCCACTGTGGTTGACTGAACTCACAGTGAGTTCGGCACTGCAGCTCGTTGTTTGGGTTTTTCTTCCTCTGCTTGTAGTGAAGTTTGATCATTGTTAGCCAACTTGATCATAATCTCAGCCACGTCATTTGGCCTAGATTCGCCCTTTTCTTACCACCAACAACTTTCAACAGTTTTAAGACAATCATAAACATGGAGTTGTAGGTTTTGGGCCGTTTTTATCAGATTCTGTTCATATACACATTACAACACCCTTTAAATCTCTCTGGCTGCTGCTAAAAACATATCCCCAGGGGGATACATTTGCTCAGTTTCCCTTAGAAGCTAGATTTTCTGGAAGAGCATCCGGCCCCAAATTATGAAAATTCCTAAGCTTGTTGAGCAACAATGTTCAGGTTAAGACGTCCGATGCTCCAGTTTGTACAGAATGGCACCCTTGTGCCTAAAACAGCAAAAACACAATGTCCTCTTTTACTGCTACATGCACAGCTTCTCATCACGGAGAAGTTGTAAAGAAGATGCTCTTTGACTTTGACTAAGCTCTGTAGAATTAATCTGTTCTTGTAAAAAATGTTAGAGTAGGAAGATTACTCTTCCCCTGTGGATAACAGTGTGACCTCAGATGCTCTGTGCTTCACTACAATGTTTCCTCATCATGATGCTTGAGGAGATAAGCTCTCGAACGCACGAGCCTGTTCAACATTTTTTTGTAATCACTCCAGGGCAGTTTTCACAACTATACAAGCTGCAAATACATTTCAAAGTCTTAAACTTTTAGCCTGCAGAGAATGTGTACACAGGGGCACTAATATTGCATTATTTGAGCATTTGTTTATATGCTCACCAGTTGTCCATGGCCCTGGGGCATCTGCCCTGAGGGCAATCCAAGCATGTACATGGACAGTCTGGTATGCACAAGGCCATATATACAGCTTCTGTTCTCATTTGTGGCTTCCTGTCTCTCTGTGTCTTCCTCAGGCAATAAGCTGCAATGACCAGATTCCCATGTGAAAACTGACTGGGCTTGCCAAAAAGGCCATGGCTCTACTGCACAATGATACCCTCATCCCCCATGTGCTTCCCCAAAGGGATTGTACCACTTGATAATAAGGCATACTTAATAAAAAGCTTTCTAAGCTATAATTAATGTCTCTCTTAATGTTTAATACATACTTTGCTTTAACAGTTATAATTAAATATCAGATGTTAAATGGAAAAATCCCTTCAGCTCCCTTTATTTGTTTAACTTATTTACTCTTTATTATACCACAGCTTAGCAACAGTAATTAGGCATGGCAGGTTTTTAAGCTCTTGATTTCTGCTGTAATATTTAGAGCATTTAAAGAGTTTTTAAAATTTTTTTATTAACCTTTCTCAAACCAAAAACACAAAAACAAGAGTGAATTTTTTTTATTTTATTTTAGTTTTGTTACTTCCAAGGCCAAGTAGCACATCATTAACTATGTTACATTAGTTTGTGGGTTTATAGGCTGGCTACAGAATGAGTCAGTCTCCATAAGCCCCCATGTTAACTTGTCCAACTTTACATCAGAAATAAACATGTTTACAACCTGGTACAAAAAACTCTTTTGGTCTCTACAGCTAATTTCCTCGTTCATGACAACTGTACTGAGGATGAATCTTTTTTAACTCACCCTGTTCAAATTATATTAAGGCTTAAAGTGATGCGAGATTAACAGTGTGGCTGCTTTGAATGACAGATGGGTGCTGATGTCTTGTTTGTGCACCCAGGCATCATTCATCCTGCCTCAAGTCTGCAGATGATCCACATCTTTGCCGATTTTTAGATTAGCTGGGAGGTGGAGCAGGCAAGACTGCCAAGATGGCAGCAGCCAGCGCCACCACACTCTGAGTTTCAAAACGGCTCTTTAGAAAACTATGGGTGACGTCACTCATACGCTGTCCATTCTTTATACTGTCAGTGGTTGTTGCCTATTTTCTATTTGTGTAAGCTGGTCCAGGATACTAGCACAGGTTAGGCCAATGTTAGCAGCTCTGTCTGCTTATTATTGGATATAGGGAAGGATTACATTTTATCAGACACATTGGTCCATGTTCATCCCGAAAATCTTTTCTGCACAGGATTAGGGTATGGTAAAAATGCTAATCCTAAATTGAGCAGCCAAACAGGATTATATTGGGACAAAATAAGTCTGGCCAGAGAGACTTTTCACAACCTGGCTACCTAAAAGTTATTTGTAAAGGCTTAAGTGATCTATAAAGCATTAAACTAATTCATGAACTATTAATTAATTCATGTTTTTAGTCATATCAAAGGTGGCAGAACAAAAGAAATTGTGTTCTTTTCTGTGGTGTAATTTTGTGGTCCAGAGTGAGCTCAGGCATTCAGAGTTGACTGTCACTGATTCCCAACTGAAATTACCCTTTAAGCAAAGGCACTAGCTGTGTGAAATCAGGACAGTACCCTAGGAGGCTCTTATGTTTTCTTGCCTGTGCTCTCCTAATTTGGTCCAACAATGCAAGGTCACAGAGGACCCTGGACGTACTACACTAAAACTACACTAACATGCAGGCCTGTGTAAACAGCCTGCCTATAGAAAACACAGCACTGACCCTTTACTTCCATGTTGCTGCAGTCAGGAAGGAAAAATGTTTTCTATAACATGTGGCTTGCCATTTATCATATCAGTTTTTCTGTATACAAGATAACTGTGTAACTGTTTGATAAATGGTGAAGAGAGTAAATACTTTGTGGTGCTCAGCAGAGCAGCCTGTCATGGATCAGGAAAAAAACACAGGAAATATAAAACATTTAATGATAATTGCTTTGATTCACAACAAAAATCTGGTTCATCTGGATGGATTTTGCTGTGTAATGGGGGAAATAATAATAACACTTCAAAAACTCTTTTAAATCAATTATATATATAAAAAAAATACAGTTTTCTCACAGCTTGTTGCCCAGGGGAGACAACAGGGCCTCCATAAAGCTGAGTAGGAATTCATATTAGACCTCCCATAAAGACTCAGATGGTAATGCATGTTTTGACAGCCTTGTCGTACCACTTGGGTTTGAACTCTTAAGAGAGGAAATCTCTCACATGACTGTTGCATAAATCTTGTGTTAGACAGATCTCCATCTCATCACGATGAGAAAATATAATCAAAAATACTGTAATGGCGTCATGATGAGACAAACATAAAACACTGCAGAAACCAGACCTGCTTTTTTGTTGTTGTTGAGTATGAACAATTTCTAATACAACAGTCCACTGTGTCTCTGAACACGACGCTCTTTATAATGTATGTCGCCATATAGTCGGTGCTGTATATGCTCCACTGTTAATGTTACTATCTATCTTAACATATCTGTATAAAACATGATGCATCTACTCAAACCGAATGCAATATAGCTTAATTTACATACCGTCCTCTGAGAGAGTAATAAATCACCTGCTGCTTTGGCTCTGGCTCTCTGATAGTAGTGGCAGTGATACTTAGGTTTTATTTGCACAGGGTTTAAGTTATCTGTCTTAAATATTTTCATTCTTGCACACAGCATTGTAAAAATACATTTAAGAAGCTGCAACACAGTTATTCAGTTTGTCTTTGACAGAGAGTGTGTTGTTCCAGTGAATGTTCACAGCGGGGTACCAGAGTAACAGACAGTTTGCTTAATCTAGTTTTCCTATTGTAGTTCAGCACCACAAACATAGTTTTAGCTCAGAGTGTGGTGGCTCTGGCCTTCGTGTATCTTAGCAGTCCTGCCTCTGCCGCCCTGTGGCTAATCCAAAATTGGGCGAAAAACGTGGATTGTCGGCGGATCTGAGGTGAGCCGAATGACACTCAAACAAGTGCTCAAACAAGCCATCTGCAGCTTTTTTTTAAAGTAATTTTGATGAAGTGTCTCCTTAAACTTGATGATCATCCCAGGTAGTTTTGTCCTTTCAATCAGGGAGCACTCCTGAATCAACCTCAGCCTTCGATCTGGTACTAGTACTACAGTACTTGTAGAGGATCAGTCCCCTGGTGGGTGTTAACTGTGCTTGGCTAATAAAGTGATTCTGTTTCGATTTGTACTGGCGGAAAAGGACTTGCTTTGATACAGGATGCCAGCCTGTCTGTGAAAACTGGCAAACAACAAATACAGGAATCTAAATAGCTACATGACAAACACTGTGGCAAATTAGCGTGTTATCTTAGTGACTATATTTCAAAGGAAACATTAAACAGTGATGCAGATCTTAGACTTTTTGACATGTGTTTCTTTCTTAAGAACTCGGAAGAATTAACTGTGTTTTAGTTGTGCAATATCTAGTGTAAAATGATGTTCCTGAAACAGAAAAATACTTGTGAATTATTATGTGGATGTTATGTCCCTGTTAGTGCTAAATGTCTTTTGAATGAACAAGCTCCTTTCCACAGTGTGCACATAGTAAATCAGGAAATATGTTAAAGAAAAATAAAGATGCAAGGTTAAAAATGTTTAATTCAATTTAAATTTGAAGAGATTGTATGTATTAACATTTTTTAGAGGTTTTGTTGTCATACATAACATACATAACTCACAGATAAACTGAATCTGGTCTACTTAATCCTTCATTTACTACTCTGGAATGTGCTTTTCATGTCTGCAGCTGGCCTGTTGTTGTGGTTGTCATGTCACTACAAAAGGATGAGATGATGGCTGTATGCGCACACAGGGTGTACATGTAACATGTGTTCACCCCCCAAGAGAGGTTTATATTTGGAGTTTGTCTCCCCAAATATACTGAGCAAGAATGTGCCAGAAGATTTTGGCAATCTGTGAGGTGAATTTTTTCCACAGCTGTCTTAATCAATTTGTCTCCATTATCTTGTATGACTGCCATAATCCATCATTTATATAAACAGACAACGCTGTCATGGTAGATACACTTCATGATTTGGTGTTTTTAGGAATTGACAAATATGTAAAAATGATGTTTATGTAGCTCACTGACACACAGGTATAAAACAGAATTGCCTGCGGCTGTCACAGTTTTATCCGTAGCACCGCTACTGTCCTGGCACACTCCACCTGCCCATAAAGACTGTGTCATGTGGTAGACAGCCAATAAATGAACGTCTGCTTTTAAGGTCAAGAAACAAATTCTCATGCTTACAATGTGTTCATTCGATATTGATGGATATTGTTGAATCCAGGTTACATAGTGTGCATTTAGTTTTTTTGTTTGTTTGTTTTTGGCATTTTCTGCTTTGTTTATGACAGCTGGAGACATCAGACATCCCAAGTCTCCCGGAAGTTCCGGGAGTCTCCCTGATATTAACAGTGGCTCCCTGATGCCCGCGAGCTAGGTAAAACATCCCGGATTTTGGATTACGCGAGAGAGATTAAAAAAAATGCGAGTGCGAGCATAAAGAAAAGATAGTACCTCGCACATCATGCTCGGATTACTTTCAGTTACATTGCGCAGGCATAGGCGAGAGGAGGGGAGGGGGGTTTTTTCTTACGGAGGATTCGCCCTCCTGGCCATTTCGCGAGCTGCAGTGCTTGAAGGAGTACACAGGAATATTTTTAAACCTGTGGTTGATAGTAATAAAGAAGGTCGTAGAGAGTACACATCCGACGTCCCCTCCCACCACGCCAGCGTCTTGGCTGTACTTTTGTTGCTGCCCACCCCCTCGGCGCGCGCTCACTCTCGCCCCCCGTCGCCTTCCCCCGGCGCCCCCGCTGCCTGAGGTTCCGCTTGCATGCCTGCCGGGGTTGCTTCATAAGTCGCCCGGTGTCTCTCAGTCTCA